>NC_036858.1:38124114-38129558 GCF_002910315.2 Salvelinus sp. IW2-2015
CCCAGCTCTCTGCAGGTCATCACTAGGTCCCCCGTGTGGTTTCTGGGATTTTTGCTCCACGTTCTTGTGATCATTTTGACCCCACGGGGTGAGATCTTGCGTGGAGCCCCAGACGAGGGAGATTATAATGGTCTTGTATGTCTTCCATTTCCTAATAATTGCTTCCCACAGTTGAATTTCTTCAAACCAAGCTGCTTACCTATTGCAGATTCAGTCTTCCCAGCCTGATGCAGGTCTACAATTTTGTTTCTGGTATCCTTTGACAGCTCTTTGGTCTTGGCCATAGTGGAGTTTGGAGTGTGACTGTTTGAGGTTGTGGACAGGTGTCTTTTATATTGATAACAGTTCAAACAGGTGCCATTAATACAGGTAACGAGTGGAGGACAGAGAGCCTCTTAAAGAAGAAGTTACAGGCTGTGAGAGCCAGAAAATCTTGCTTGTTTGTAGGTGACCAAATACTTATTTTCCACCATAATTTGCAAATAAATTCATAAAAAATCCTACAAATGTGATTTTCTGGAATTGTTTTTCTCATTTTGTCTGTCATAGTTGAAGTGTACCTATGATGAAAATTACAGGCTCTCTCATCTTTTAAGTGGGAGAACTTGCACAATTGGTGCTGACTAAATACTTTTTTGCCCCCACTGTATATACAATTACAATCAGGGAAATGGGGACCAGGTGTGCGTAAGGACACAGTTCCGGAGGATCCGTGAAAATAAAGCTCATGACGAACAGTTATTGTGCTGACGTTGCTTCCAGAGGCAGTTGGAACTCCGAGTGAAGTGTTGCAACCGGGACAGACAATTTTTACACGCTACACGCTTCAGCGTCCCGTTCTGTGAGCTTGTGTGGCCTACCACTTTGTGGCTGAGCCGTTGATGCTCCTAGATGTTTCCACTTCACAATAACAGCACTTACAGTTGACTGGGCAGCTCTAGGACCAAAGTAACAAAGCCTACCATCAGTAACACACTACGCCGCCAGGGACTCAAATCCTGCAGTGCCAGACGTGTCCCCCTGCTTGTCCCCCTGCTTAAGCCAGTACATGTCCATGTCCAGGCCCGTCATGAGGTGGCTCATGACGAACAGTTATTGTGCTGACGTTGCTTCCAGAGGCAGTTGGAACTCCGTAGTGAGTGTTGCAACCGAGGACAGACAATTTTTACACGCTACACGCTTCAGCGGTCCCGTTCTGTGAGCTTGTGTGGCCTACCACTTTGTGGCTGAGCCGTTGATGCTCCTAGATGTTTCCACTTCACAATAACAGCACTTACAGTTGACTGGGCAGCTCTAGGAGGGCAGAAATGTTGTGAACTGACTGGTTAGAAAGGTGGTTTCCATCGCTGAGCAGCCGCACACAAGCCTAAGATCACCATGCACAATGCCAAGTGTCGGCTGGAGTGGTGTAAAGGTCTCGGAGCAGAGTTAATGCATTCCACGGAGTGATGAATCACGCTTCACCTTCTGGCAGTCCGACAGACAAATCTGGGTTTGGCGGATGCTAGGAGAACACTATCTGCTCCAATGCATAGTGCAAACTGTAAAGTTTGGTGTAGGAGGAATAATGTCTGTGGTTGTTTTTGTTCATGGTTTGGGCTAGGTCCCTTAGTTCCAGTGAAGGGAAATCTTAATGCTACAACATACAATGACATTCTAGACAATTCTGTGCTTCCAACTTTGTGGCAACAGTTTGGGGAAGCCCCTTTCCTGTTGCAGCATGACAATTCCCTCATGCACAAAGCGTGGTCCATACAGAATTGGTTTGTCAAGATCAGTGTGGAAGAACTGGACTGGCCTGACCTCAAATACATCAAACACCTTTGGGATGAATTGGAACGCCAACTGCGAGCCAGGACTAATTGCCCCACATCAGTGCCCGACCACACTAATGCTCTTGTGGCTGAATGGAAGCAAGTCCCTGCAGCAATGTTCCAACATGTAGCGGAAAGCCTTGCCAGAAGAGTGGAGGCTGTAACAGCAGCAAAGGGGGAACCAAGTCCATATTAATGCCCATGATTTTGGAATGAGATGTTTGATGAGCAGGTGTCCACATACTTTTGTAGTGTTGATGTGTGTAGATGGTATAGAAACTGACTACTAGACAGGTGAATAGATTTGAGTCTGAACATGAGATAGCTAGTTCATGTTACATAACATCTAGCCTATAGCCTATAAGCAATAAAACATGAGTTGAACCAAAATAGAGAAAAGATAAAAGATAAAGTACCTAAATGAAAATAGCAAACAAAATACGATGAAGTGCTTTCAAGGAATGAAGACATCCAATCATCTACTGAACACTTCAAGCATGATTTTGTGATTCATTCTTCTGTATTCCTTCCTCACAAGAAGCTCAGCTGATGGATTTCGTATTTTTCTGATTGCTCACTATTATCTAATCATCCCAACAGCATTATTAGCTCGGGCAGAAGAAAATGTCTCATCAGTGATTCTCTGAGAATAGAGAAGTCTTACTAGGATCCAGACAATACCTACTGATTTTAGAGCATTAGCAGATTCCATCACTCTGATGGTGGCATTGATTACAGGGATGGAACCAGGCTCTGAGCACTTAGATAAAGTCAAGTATGTCAAAACCTGAGCAATACAACTGTGCACCTTATGGCTCGAGGTTACTTTGACCCACATACTAGTGATCAGAGTAACCTACCCTCAATTCTAAGTACACGCACACACACATCACATGTACACACACCACACACTCACGCGCACGCACACACACACACAACCACACACACAAACACCAGTGGTGTAAAGTACTTAAGTAAAAATATTCAAGTACCTCTCAGTATTTTTGGGTATCTGTACTTTAATTTAAATGTATATTTTTGACAACTGTTACATTTACTTCACTGCATTCCTAAAGAAAAGAATATACTTTTTACTCTATACATTTTCCTTGACAACCAAAATTACTTGTTACATTTCGAATGCTTAACATGAAAGGAAATGGTCCAAATCACTAATTTTTCAAGAGAACATCCTGGTCATTCCTATTACCTTATATTTGAGATTCTTCAAAGTAGCCACCCTTTGCCTTGATGACACCTTTGCACACTCTTGGCATTCTCTCAACCAGCTTCACCTGGAATCCAACAGTCTTGAAGGAGTTCCCACATATGTTGAGGACTTGTTGGCTGCTTTTCCTTCACTCTGCAGTCCAACTCATCCCAAACCATCTCAATTGAGTTGAGGTTGGGTGATTGTGGAGGCCAGGTCATCTGATGCAGCACTCCATCACTCTCCTTCTTGGTCAAATAGTCCTTACACAACCTGGAGGTGTGTTAGGTCATTGTCCTGTTGAAACTCCCTCACGACGCCAGGTCAGCGGAGTCAATCACCACCTTCCGGAGACACCTGAAACCCCACCTCTTTAAGGAATACCTAGGATAGGCATCAACAGTAACACCCCCCCCCCCTTAAAAGAGTTAGATGCACTATTGTAAAGTGGTTGTTCCACTGGATATCATAAGGTGAATGCACCAATTTGTAAGTCGCTCTGGATAAGAGCGTCTGCTAAATGACTTAAATGTAAATGTAAAAACAAATTATATTCCCACTAAGTGCAAACCAGATGGGATGGCATATCGCTGCAGAATGTTGTGGTAGCCATGCTGGTCAAGTATGCCTTTAATACTAATTAAATCACAGACAGTGTCAGCAGCAAAACACCAGCATACCACCTCCTCCATGCTTCACAGTAGAAACTACACATGTGGAGATCACCTGTTCACCCACTTTGCGTCTCACAAAGACACGGTGGTTGGAACCAAAAATCTTAGATTTGGATTCATCAGACCAAAGGACAGATTTCTTCCGGTCTAATGTCCTTTCGTCGTGTTTTTTGGCCCAAGCAAATCTCTTCTTATTATTGGTGTACATCTAGTAGTGGTTTCTTTGCCGAAATTCGACCATGAAGGCCTGATTCACACAGTCTCCACTGAACAATTGATGTTGAGATGTGTCTGTTACTTGAACTCTGTGAAGCATTTATTTGGGCTGCAATTTCTGAGGCTGGTAACTCTAATGAATCTATCCTCTGCAGCAGAGGAAACTCTGGGTCTTCCTTTCCTGTGGCGGTCCTCATGAGAGCCAGTTTCACCATAGGGCGTGTGTGTTTTTGCCACTGCACTTGTAGAAACTTTCAAAGTTCTTGAAATTTTCCAGGTTGACTGACCTTCATGTCTTAAAGTAATGATGGACTGTCATTTCTCTTTGCTTATTTGAGCTGTTCTTGCCATAATATGGACTTGGTCTTTTACCAAATAGGGCTATCTTCTGTATATCACCCCGCCCTTGTCACAACACAACTGATTGGCTCAAACGCATTAAGAAGGAAAGAAGTCCCACAAATTAACTTTTAACAAGGCGCACCTGTTAATTGAAATGCATTCCAGGTGACTACCTCATGAAGCTGGTTGAGAGAATGTCATGCGTGTGCAAAGCTCTCATCAAGGCAAAGGGTGGCTACTTTGAAGAATCTCAAATATAACATCTATTTTGATTTGTTTAACACTTTATCCGTTACTAAATTATTCGATATGTGTTATTTCATAGCTTTGATACCTTCACCATTATTCAACAATGTACAAATAAAGAACAACCCTTGAATGAGTAGGTGTGTCCAAACTCTTGACTGGTAATATGTACAATTGAAGTCGGAAGTTTACATACACTTAGGTTGGAGTCATTTAAACTCATTTTTCAACCACTCCACACATTTCTTATTAACAAACTATAGTTTTGGCAAGTCGGTTAGGACATCTAATTTGTGCATGACACAACTCCCTTTTCCAACAATTGTTTACAGACAGATTATTTCACTTAAAATTCACTGTATCACAATTCCAGTGGGTCAGAAATTCACACACTAAGTTGACTGTGCCTTTAAACAGCTTGTAAAATTCCATAAAATTATGTAATGGCTTTAGAAGCTTCTGATAGGCTAATTGACATAATTTGAGTCAATTGGAGGGGTACCTGTGGATGTATTTCAAGGTCTACCTTCAAACTCAGTGCCTCTTTTCTTGACATCATGGGAAGATCAAAAGAAATCAGCCAAGACCTCAGAAAAACAATTGTAGACCTCCACAAGTCTGGTTCATCCTTGGGAGCAATTTCCAAATGCCTGAATGTACCACGTTCATCTGTACAAACAATAGTACGCAATTATAAATACCATGGGACCACGCAGTCGTCATACCGCTCAGGAAGGAGATGCGTTCTGTCTCCTAGAGATGAACGTACTTTGGTGCGAAAAGTGCAAGTCAATTTCAGAACAACAGCAAAGGACCTTGTGAAGATGCTGGAGGAAACGGGTACAAAAGTATGTATATCCACAGTAAAACGAGTCCTATATCGACATAACCTGAAAGTCCGCCTCAGCAAGAAGAACCACGCCCTCCAAACCACCAAAAAAA
>NC_036858.1:38129916-38132934 GCF_002910315.2 Salvelinus sp. IW2-2015
AGCAAGGAGGCCTACAAACCTGACTCAGTTACACCAGCTCTGTCAGGAGGAATGGGCCAAAATTCACCCAACTTATTGTGGGAAGCTTGTGGAAGGCTACTTGAAACGTTTGACCAAAGTTAAACAATTTAAAGAAATGTAAAGAAATAAAAGCTGAAATAAATCATTATCTCTACTATTATTCTGACATTTCACATTCTTAAAATAAAGTGGTGATCCTAACTGACCTAAGACAGAGAATTTTTACTATGATTAAATGTCAGGAATTGTGAAAAACTGAGTTTAAATGTATTTGGCTAAGGTGTATGTAAACTTCCGAGTTCAGCTGTACATTTTTCAAGCAGACCACCATAGTCCCTGTGCCCAAAAACTCCAAGGTGACCTGTCCAAATGACTATCGCCCTGTAGCACTCACACCTGTAGGCATGACATGCTTTGAAAGGCTTGTCATGGCTCACATCAACACCAGACACCCTGGACCCACTCCAATTCACATACCACCCCAACATATCCACAGATGCCGCAATCTCTATTGCACTCCACATTACCCTCTCCCACCTTGACCAGAGGAACACTTATATGAGAAAGCTGTTCATTGACTACAGCTCAGGGTTCAACAGCATTTTGCCCTCCAAGCTCATCACAGACTGCAATTGGATCCTGGACTTCCTGATGGGCTGCCCCCAGGTGGGAGCCCCTCAGGTGTGTGTGCTTAGTCCCTCCTGTGCCCCCTGTTCACCCATGACTTCGTGGCTGCCCACGACTCCAACACCATCATTCAGTTTGCTGACAACACGAAGCTTGTGCCAGGATAACAACCTCTCCCTCAACATCAGCAAGGCAAAGGAGCTGATGGGGGACTACAGGAAATGAAGGGCCGAGCACACCCTCATCCACACTAACAGGGCTGTAGTGGAGCGGGTCGAGAGCTTCAAGTTTTTTGGTGTCTACATCTGTAAGGAATATTCATGGTCCACACATACCAAAACAGTTGTAAAGAAGGCTTCTTCTCCCTAGGAGGTAGAAAAGATTTGGCATGAGCCATCAGATTCTAAAAAAGTTCTACAGCTGCACCATTGAGAGCATCTTGACAGGCTGCATCACCACTTAGTATGGCAACTGCATGGCTTTCGGCTGCATACGGCCTACTACATCACGGTGGCCTAGCTCCCTGCCATCCAGGACCACTATACCATGCGGTGTCAGAGAAAGACCCTAAAAATTGTCAAAGACTCCAGCCACCCAATTCAAGACCCTGAACAGATTCAACCGTCAAGCCATAAGACTGCTAAGTAGCTATTAGTCTCGTTGTTAACCGTTTAACTATTTGTATTGTCCCTTTTAGTACTAACTCTGTAGACTCATCACATACACTGCTGCTATTATCACTTTATCCCTACCTACAGTGCATTGGGAAAGTATTTAGACCACAAAATGTTTTCCACATTTTGTTACGTTACAGCATTATTAAAAAATGGATGAATTACATGTTTTTCTCATCAAACTACACACAATACCCCATAATGACAAATGTATTAAAGATAAAAAACAGAAATACCTTATTGTATAAGTATTCAGACACTTTGCCATGAGAGTCGAAATTGAGCTCCTGTTTCCATTGATCGTACTTGAGATGTTTCTAAAACTTGATTGGGGTCCACCTGTGATAAATGCAATTGATTGGACAGTGTGTGACAGTGCATGTCAGAGCAAAAACCAAGCCATGAGATCGAAGGAATTGTCCGTAGAGCTCCGAGACTCATCTAATACCTACTGCCCAAAGGCATGACATATGCATGCAGTATGTTGATATCTATATCTTTGATAACAATCCCCATCCCATAACACCCTCCCCCATCTACACCCTCATGACATTAGCAACCTTCGTAACCAACACTACACAGAACCCACCCACACACATCCTGCACTACCCTCATCCCTCACCCACCACATACATCGAAGCACAGATTCGGGTACCAAAACATTTCTGCAGCATTTAACTTCTTTGGGCTGCAAGCCCGATGTCGGTACACTTATGACAACAGCCAGCTCAAGTGCAGGGCGCGAAATTCAAAATCAATTTTTTTTAAATATTTAACTTTCACACATTAACAAGTCCAATACAGCATATGAAAGGTACACATCTTGTGAATCAAGCCAACATGTCCGATTTTTAAAATGTTTTACAGGGAAGACAAAATATGTAAATCTATTAGCTAACCACGTTAGCAAAAGACACCACTTTTTTTACTCCACCAGTTTTTTACTCCATCAGTAGCTATCACAAATTCGACCAAATAAAGATATATATAGCCACTAACCAAGAAACAACTTCATAAGATGACAGTCTGATAACATATTTATTGTATAGCATATGTTTTTTTTGAAAAATGTTTCTCCTACATGTCAGCTGACACGATAACTTATGAATATAATAGATCGGCAGACCTAAATATGAGGGGCTCTTTACTTTGCTGATCTTTCATCAGAATGTTGATCAAGGTGTCCTTTGTCCAGATGAGTCGTTGTTTGGATTCAGAATGGCAACTTTCCCTCTTCATTTAGCATGGGCACTAGCCGAGTGGCACGGATCTCTCAACGTAAACAAAGTCAGAGAACGGAACACGGCAAAAACTCCCGAAAAAATTCAAATAATCTGATTAAACTATATTGAAAAAACATACATTACGATGATATGGTTACATGTATCAAATAAAATCCGAGCCGGAGATAGTTGTCGTCCATAACGGCAGCAAAACAGAAGGCAATCTCACTTCCAAGTCGCGCGCTTCAGAGTACCGGAAGTGGACGGTCCACGTCAAAGAAATAGCTTTTATTCCACCTCAGATCAAGATAAACACAAAATTTCTTCTCTCACATCCTTTTGACACCCAGAGGAAGGCGTATGAAGTGTAAGTAGGCTCCTACGTGTCATGACCATGTATAGGCAGAACGTTGAACAGAGCATAGATTTCTGACATTCTACTTCCTGGTCAGGGAAAGTGCTGGCAAATGAAC
>NC_036858.1:38133125-38346635 GCF_002910315.2 Salvelinus sp. IW2-2015
TTCTGTTTCACTCAGAGAAATAATTCAAACGGTTTTAGAAACTAGAGATTGTTTTCTATCCAATAGTAATAATAATATGCATATTGTACGAGCAAGAATTGAGTATGAGGCCGTTTGAAATGGGCACCTTTTTTCTGGCTACTCAATACTTTCCCTTGCAGCCATAACAGGTCCCCGGGAACACAATGGCCTCCATCATTCATCCATGGAAGAAGTTTGGAACCACCAAGACTCTTCCTAGAGCTGGCCGTCCTGCCATACTGAGCAATCTGGGGAGAAAGGCCTTTGTCAGGGAGGTGACCAAGAACCCGATGGTCACTCTGACAGAGCTCCAGAGTTCCTCTGTGGAGAAGGGAGAACCTTCCAGAAGGACAACCATCTCTGCAGCCCTCCACCAATCAGGCCTTTATGGCAGAGTGGCCAGGCGGAAGCAGTGTTGTCAACTCCTCAGTAAGGAAAGTAGCTATTGGCTGTCCTAAAAGTCGCTAGAATTCGCTAAATGACGTCATCACCTAATTTCCATAATTGGACATGTGCATGTAATTGTGATGGAAGCTGTAGGAGAGAGGAATAACGTTGTGGGAGAGACAAAAAGTGAGTGAAAAACACCCTAAATATGTTTAGAACTACAAATGAACATTCTTCTGTCGATTCTTGTTTTTTTTATGTCACAATTCCAACCCTCCTCCTTTATTCGGGCTTGGGACCGACAAAAGTGACCCAAAAGAGACACTGGCGGAGTTACTTTTTATTTTATTTTATTTTTTATTTTTTTAGTTTAGTTTTCTTAATTTGGTTTGGTTTTCAACCTTATGGTCCTCTTAGGAGCCTACAACAAGTCACAGTAAAACATTAACATTTTTAACCATAACATAAAAAAAATAAAATGTATACAATCTAAATGGACCAAAAAGAGACAATAGGCAAAACTGTCAA
Source organism: Salvelinus sp. IW2-2015 (assembly GCF_002910315.2). Classification (NCBI taxonomy): domain Eukaryota; kingdom Metazoa; phylum Chordata; class Actinopteri; order Salmoniformes; family Salmonidae; genus Salvelinus; species Salvelinus sp. IW2-2015. Next base: position 38,134,062 of record NC_036858.1, read on the forward strand.
TGGCAAGAGATGGTGAGAAAATTATGGTAACTAGTCTGGCCCTAATTCAGGTTAATTGTTTTTTTCCGAGACCCCCCTCCACACACAGGCTGTGCTGGCTGACAGAAAGAGTGGGTCATCGTCATTTTGGTCAAGGCTCTCTATGGCAGGTTCAGCAACTGAGGGAGCTGACTTAAATGAGTAAGCAGATGATGTGCCAAAAAGCTGCAAAACATTATCAGGCAGCTGGTGCTCATAGCAAGCCTCACCAGATAGCTTCAGTCCATATCGAATGTACAGGATGGAGATAAGGGTCTGAAAGGACATCCAATTTCTACGTTTCTACTCATCTGGCTGAATACTCTCTCGACTTCAGCATTCAAGTGTGGCAAGGACAACACAGACACAGCAGCCATGGCAAGTTCTTGAAACGGGTTGATATCAGCTGCATCCCTGAACATCCAAATCTCACTCCAGAAGCCCAGTGTGTTTTTTGTCTCATTCCATTTACTAAGATGGATGGCACGCCATTGCTGGACAATCTTGTCTATCTCTGCAGGGGAGTAGCCAAGGAGCTTGGCAATTTTTTATATTTCTCCAGGGCTCTTATTGTGCTTTAGAGTTTCCTCCACATTGAAAATGGACATGTACTGCAATGCTTCGATGTTGTCCTGGCAGTCTTACCCTCAACTCATTAGTGAGGGAGATGGTGAAGGCTACACACCTCTTTCGGACATTGTGTTCATCCTCAGGCGCAAGGTGGAGCTCAGCTGCCTTTGAGTACATCAACATTTGCCAGTGGATTCAGCACCCTACTGCTCACAGACTTGATCAGGCTAATCAAGCTGTCGAGTAGCTTAAACCTCTAACGAGTCACAACCCCGGATCCGGGATCCCCCCCATCAAAAAAGCTGACTAGCATAGCCTAGCCTAAAGCCACAGGGATATCATATAATCAAATGTTCATGAAATCACAAGTCCAAGACATCAAATGAAAGATACCGATCTTGTGAATCCAGCCATCATTTCTGATTTTTTAAATGTTTTACAGGGAAGACACAATATGTAAATCTATTAGCTAACCACGATAGCAAAAGACACACCTTTTTTCTGCATGGGCAGCTATCACAATTTCGACTAAATAAAGATATATATAGCCACTAACCAAGAAACAACTTCATAAGATGACAGTCTGATAACATATTTATGGTATAGCATATGTTTTTTTAGAAAATGTCATATTTCAGGTATAAATCACAGTTCTACATTGCACTGCAATCTGAAATAGCGTTGGAAGCAGCCGGAATAATTACAGAGACCGACGTCATACCAAAATACTCATCCTAAAACATTCTGAAAAAACACAGCATACAGCAAATGAAAGACCAACATCTTGTGAATCCAGCCATCATTTCTGATTTTTTAAATGTTTTACAAGGAAGACACAATATGTAAATCTATTAGCTAACCACGTTAGCAAAGACACCACTTTTTTTACTCCACCAGTTTTTTACTCCATCAGTACCATCACTAATTCGACTAAATAAAGATATATATAGCCACTAACCAAGAAACAACTTCATAAGATGACAGTCTGATACATATTTATGGTAGCATATGTTTTTAGAAAAATGTGAATTTTTCAGGTATAAATCACAGTTTACCATTGCAGCCACTATCACAAAACTCACCCAAAGCGACTAGAATAACTACAGAGAGCAACGTGTATTACCTAATTACTCATCTAAAACATTTCTGAAAATACACAGCGTACAGCAAAGAAAGCCCAACATCTTGTGAATCCAGACAATATTTTAGATTTTCTAAGTGTTTTACAGCGAAAACACAATATATCGTTATATTAGCATACCACATGAGCTAACATCACCCCAGCATTGATTCAAGGGCAAAAAGCGCGATAACGTTATCACCACCAAAATATATTAATTTTTTCACTAACCTTCTCAGAATTCTTCAGATGACAGTCCTGTAACATCATATTACACAATGCATATAGAGTTTGTTCGAAAATGTGCATATTTAGCATCACAAATCGTGGTTATGCTATGTAATCAGTCAAAACATGGCATGCATTCTGGCCTGCGCCATCTTGGAAGGGCACCTAAGTTTACGATTATTTATCGATTAGATTGACTAAAAAAATACAGGTTGGACAGCTAATGAAAGATGCATTGGTTATTAATGCAACCGCTGATTTAGATTTTTWAAATTAACGTTACTAGACATACAGTGTGCGTTYCAGCCAGACTAGTGCCGCAATAATGGCCGAAAAATGCGTTTACATTTTTCCACATAAATACGGAATAAAATCATAAATAGCTCTTACTTTTGGACGAGCTTCCATCAGAATTTTGGGCAAGGTGTCCTTTTGTTCAAAAGAATCGTTGCTTTGTTGTAAAACGTCCACTTCAACTTCGGAACTAGCAGCTAACAGTAGCTACGTGGCACACACATGTCCAAATCCTCAAACGCAATACTACGAAAATTCAGAAAATAGCAATATACTCGCATAAACTGATATAAATCGGTTTCAAATAACTTCGTTATGATGTTTCTAACACCTATACCGAATTAAATTACAGACGGACATATCTAAGGCCGATAACTGAGCGTTTCAAAATGCTATCCTGAGGTCTTGCGTTGCGTAATGGCGGAAGTCGAAAAGAGAGTGCACCTCGTTCCTTGCCCTTTTATAAGCTCTGAGAAATATGTAGAAACACCATTCCACTTCTCATTGGTTACTGACATCCAGGGGAAGGCGGGTGCAGTTCATTTCGATCCATAGGGCACACACAGAGCTTTAAACTGATCTGAGAACAGAGACTATTTTTCTGACCTTCGCATGTCCTGTCATGATTTTCGCTGTAGAAAGAGTTCTGGTTCACCCACAGACATAATTCAAACGGTTTTAGAAACTAGAGATTGTTTTCTATCCAATAGTAATAATAATATGCATATTGTACGAGCAAGAATTGAGTACGAGGCAGTTTAATTTGGAGACGCAAAATGTCGAAGTTGAAACAGCACCCCCTGTAGTGACAAGAAGTTAAATAACCTCAGCCATGTAGCAGTGTTCACTGGACTTGGTGACTGCGAAATGCAGCCTAATCTCCTCCCACTTGTCCAAAATGCGTGAAACCGCGGGTTCAATGGAGAGCCAACGTGTGGCACACACCTTGGTTATCTGTAATTCTCCCCACAGATGATGGTCTCATATATGGCCTTGTAGACCTCCCTGCGCTTTGGAGACACTGAAAACCAGTTTTAAGTCTCTCATACCAAGTACTCCACACTACGGGGGATGGTGTCATTGGAAGCATGACTTACAGCAAGCTGCAGAGAGTGGCACACACAGTGAATAAGAACCAGATATTTGAGGCCATACTCCTCCTTCAGCACTTTATGGACCCCATTGTTAATCCCCGTCATAACAGAGGCATTGTCAGTCCCTATCCCCAGGAGTTTCTCTTTTATAAAACAACACTTCGAGGAAAGCCACAACAGCACGGGCTATAGATTTGGCATCTCCTCCCTCCAACTCAACAATCCCCAGAAATGTTGATACAATTGTCTGCTTGGTGTCACTAAAGTACCTTATCACAACCCCCAGGTACTTAGAAACACTTACATCCGTGGACTCATCGAGGAGGAGGCTGAAACGCTGGTCACCCACATCTGCGACCAACTTTTTTGGTGCTAGAACACCATTAATCATTTCTGTGCACTTTGTCCTGTGCATTTTGAAGTGGGTAGCAGCAGTGGAGTCTGAGAAAGCAGCTCTACATGCTTCTCCAATGTGATCACATGCCAGCATGGAACAGTGTTCAGCAATAGCTAATGCCATGGTGGCCTCAGCTTTTTTTGCAGTCAAATTTTTTAACCATAAATGGCAGCTTGTTTTGGGGTGGAACTGTTATAAGGCTTTGCCTTTTGAGTATGTTTTCAAGTTGTCATGTGTTTTTTTACATCACTAAGTTTGGCGTAGAAATCAGCCTTACAATACAGGCAATATGCCCGTGTATCATCTCCAATAAACGGCTTCAACCAGCCTTTCAGGGTTTGATTCCCACTCCTTTCTGTATTTTTGAGTGTACAGTTCGACTGAGACATGGTGAGCTAGCCAGCTAGCTTATGTCACAGAGGCACACACACAGTGGACAAGGTGAGTAAGTGACTGAGGCTGTGGCTGTGTAAGTCAAATGCAGTGATTTATTTTTGTGCAGTGATTTATTTTAGACAAAGAACATTTTACATTTACATCCCGCCAGGGCGGGATAGGCCAGCGGCGGCTTCCCGCATGCTCGATTCATTTTCAGTCTGGACGCGTAGGGGTGAACACCTCCTGCTCTGACTGCAGCTGGGAGGGACTGCTGCGCGAGGACTGGGCCGCCTGTGAGTGCTTTGGGACAGGGGTGGTGCACACGGCAGCACCCGCTGCTCGTTGAGAAGAGTAAGAACGATACGTGCTTTCACGTCAAAGTCTCCAATACCACCAGAAAAAGTAGCTAAATTTGTCGCTAGTCGATTTTTTAGAAAATGTGTCGCTAGAGGGGTCTGAATACTCGCTAAATATAGCGGCAAAGTCGCTAAGTTGGCAACACTGGGCGGAAGCCACTCCTCAATTAAAGGCACATGGCAGCCCTCTTGAAGTTTGCCAAAAGACGCCTAAAGATTCTCAGGACATGAGAAACAAGATTTTCTGGTTGATTAAATAAAGATTGAACTCTTTGGCCTGAATGCCAAGCGTCTGAAGGAAACCTGTCACCATCAGTACGGTGAAGCATGGTGGTGGCAGCATCATTCTGAGAAGATGTTTTTCAGCGGCAGGGACTGGGAGAGTTGTCTGGATTGAAGGAAAGATGTACAGACAGATCATTGATGAAAACCTGCTACAGAGCGCTCAGGACCACAGGCTGGGGTGAAGGTTCAACTTCCAACAGAACAACGACCCTAAGCACACAGCCAATACAACAAGGGAGTCGCTTTGGGATAAGTCTCTGAATATCCTTGAGTGGCCCAGCCAGAGCAAAGACTTCAACCCAATCGAACATCTCTGGAGAGACCTGAGAATAGCTGTGCAGCATCCCCCATCCAACCTGACAGCTTGAGAGGATCTGTAAAGAACACAGTGTCTGTGTTCACACGAGGAGGACCTCCGTTCCACCGCTCTTCTGAAGTCAATCTAATTCTCCGGTTGGAAAGTTATTCAAGATGTATGTTAACAACATTCTAAAGATTGATTCAGTACATCGTTTGACATGTTTCTACTGACTGTTACGGAACTTTTGGACATTTCGTCATGTTATAGTGGATGCGCTTTGTGACTTTGGAATTGTTTACCACTAACGCGCTAACCAAAGTAGCTAATTGGACATAAATAACGGACATTATCGAACAAATCAAGCATTTATTGTGGACCTGGGATTCCTAGGACTGCATTCTGATTAAGTTCATCAAAGGTAAGGAAACATTTATCATGTATTTTCTAGTTTCTGTTGACCCCAACATGGCGGCTAATTTGGCTATTGTTCTGAGCTCCGTCTCAGATTATTGCATGATTTGCTTTTTCCGTAAAGTTTAAAAAAAATCTGACACAGCGGTTGCATTAAGGAGAGGTATATCTATAATTCCATGTGTATAACTTGTAGTATCATCCACATTTATGATGAGTATTTCTGTTGAAACGATGTGGCTATGCAAAATCACTTGATGTTTTTGGAACTAATGAATGCAACGCGCCAATGTAAACTCAGATTTTTTGTTATAAATATGAACTTTATCAAACAAAACATGCATGTATTGTGTAACATGAAGTCCTATGAGTGTCATCTGATGAAGATAATCAAAGGTTAGTGATTAATTTTATCTCTTTCTGCTTTTTGTGAAAGCTATCTTTCGCTGGAAAAATGGCTGTGCTTATTGTGGTTTGGTGGTGACCTAACATAATCGTTTGTAGTGCTTTCGCTGAAAAGCATATTTGAAATCGGACACTTTGGTGGGATTAACAACAGGATTACCTTTAAAATGATATAAGACACAGGTATGTTTGAGGAATTTTAATTATGAGATTTCTGTTTTTTGAATTTGGCGCCCTGCACTTTCACTGGCTGCTGTCATATCGATCCCGGTAGCGGGATGCAGCCATAAGAAGTTTTAATATTATACGCATAAGTAAGCGCATCTATAAATGGTTAATAGCTGGAGGTAAATAGTGGCTCACTATTTGGCAAGCACTGATTTGGCTATCGCACAATTTTTCTCTCTCCATTTGTTATTGGTTTATAATGCATTTATAAATGATTGAATAACCATTAAAGTAATTGCAAACCCTATACATACCCTTTACAAAAGGAACCATATTGCAAAGTGTTACCCTTTAGGTTATTCATATTTATCTATATGTAGTTTTCTGGTTCTGATGATTTTCTCCAAGATATTCATATCATCCGTGATGTGATTTGTTTTTCCCTTGAACCAGAGTACCTTGTTGTCAAGATGAGATTGAAATAGCCTCGGCAGTCATCTTTTGTATTATTGTGAAATTGTCATTCCACTAATGTTTTGTTTTCTACCATTTTAATCAATTATTAAGTGGGCACTGTAATTTCTTGTTCAATTCAACCTTGCCCTTCAATCAGTAGGAAATGAACAGGAGCCAGCTGATGCATAGGTAAGTTATTATTATCTCCCCTCAGCATTTGCCATTGATCATTATTCATATTTTCTCAAGGAACCACAGCAAGATACAATTAATAAAAAATCTACAATGTCTGTAAGGATGATGTTATGTGCATGTGTGTGTGCGTGTGTGTGTACACATTCTGTACACATTTAACTAACCTTACACTATAGATTTCCATGTGTGTAACTTCCCAAGTATAACCAATGTTTGTTTTAGTAAATAATCTGATGGCCCAGGATATGTATTAGGGTACTACCTCTGTGAATCAAATCTTGCTCTGACTGCTCTGACTAAGCACTCAGTATGTGTGAGCAGATACAGCGTCAGGGCGTGTGTTTTATTTTCACACTTCAGTAATAGTATTTATCTATGGCAGTGCAGTCAAGCATGCCATTATATAGGAGACCTGAGGCAAGCTGGCCGACCGCCTGAGCAGGAAGACTGGGCTCATTGTCCACGATGAGGCCTACAAACTCCACCTCTCCACCTACAGAAATGCCCTCAGTGTGCAAGGTCCACCTACTTCTCCAAAATCATCAACAGCTGCAATAAGAACTCCTAGACTCTGTTCTCCATTGTCAGCTAATTACTTTTTAAATTTTTTTGTATTGTTTTATTTCACCTTTATTTAACTAGGCAAGTCAGTTGAAAATAAATTCTTATTTACAATGACGACCTGTGACGGCTACTTCAGCTCTATGACAACACCTTCTCTACTCCCGCCATTGAACTCTGCAACTCTTTCCTTCAGTTTTTCAAGGACAAGATCACCAAAATAAACTCATCATTGACTTATCAATCTCCCTCAGCTGCCCCTCTCCCCGTCAACCTCCCAACCGTCACACCTGAAACCCAGCTCTCTGAATTTGCCCCCAATGACTCTCCCTATACCTCAAAACTCATCATGTCATCCAAGACTACAACTTGCTCCCTGGATCTTCTCCCCACTGTTCTCATCAGGTTGTCTACCTGCTCTCTGTCCATATATCATACAGTACATATTGTCAGCCTCTCCCTCGCCCACGGAACTGTCCCCTCCAACTAAAAAACAGCTGCAGTCACCCCAATCTTAAAAATCACCCCCATCATCAATAACTTCTGCCCCATTTCCAACCTCTTCCTTGCCAAGACTCTGGTACTGTTTCCCCCCAATTACAAACTCACCTGCTAACAAACAACCTGTTCAAGCCCCTCAAGTCTGGTTTCCACCCCCTCCACAGTATTGAAACTGCACTCCTCAAAGTGATCAATGACCTCCTCACCTCTGCTGATGCTGTGCCCTCAATACCCTGATTCTTCTGGAGCTGAGTGCTGCTTTTGACACAGTGAGCCATCAGATCCTCCACACCAGTGTTGAATTCTAGCGTGAAATACACTTATTCATGTTACCATACTAGAACTTATTGATTACTTTACATGTTTAAGGAATGTATATGTTAAGTTCAATGGAGAGTGGATAAGAACTAGGTGCATGGAAAGTTATTGAGTGAGACAATGGGGGGAGGCATGAAGTTTACATTCTGTCAAACATGTTATTGTTAAATCTCATGGATCCTATGGAGGGAGGCTAAGTTTGGTTTCAGTCACTGATAAGGTAGGACAGCCGTGGATTATGGAGTGAGGAATTCAGCCCGAGGTCAGGTCAGATGAAGTGACGAGGAACAGTCCTGTTACGCACACATACTTCCATGCGCACAAAGGTTCTAGCAGGAGGCGGGGCCATGACTACACCAGTGAGAGGAACCAGTTAAGTTCCTGACGAGCAACAGAGATGTATTGGCTGTCAAGATGTGCAAGGAGTTGACACCGCCTTGTAGGAGAGTATGAATAGATATGCTTGTGTAAACATGTCTGTCTTTGCAGCTGTTTGACCCAGTGGGGGAATAAACTTGGTTTGAGTATTTCGGCTCCACATCCAAGTCCTGGCAGCACATCACCCTAGTCCTCCATGAACTGGCCCCTGTCTCCCAACTCATTGATTGCAAGATCCTCCTTCTGAGCTACAAAGCCTTTCACCACCTTGCCCCCCCTTACCTCTCAGACCTTCTTCTCCTCCACCAACCCACACACACACTCTGACAGGGCCTTCTCCAGAGTTGCTCCTAGGCTCTGGAACTCCCTCCAGCCATCCGTGACTCGGAGTCCATCACTGTTTTTCAGTCCCTACTAAAGCCCCACCTCTTTGACAAGGCCTACCCTTAAGTCCCCTCCTCTCTTCACCATACTGAGCAGCACCCAAAACAAAACCATACCCTACCCCTTACTCTAAACCGGGTTTGTATCCTAACCCTAATCCCGCCCTTCCACATACACTGATATATCAAACTCTTTCCCTTCTTCTGACCCACCCCTCTCTTAATTAAAGTTTGGTTTATTCTGCTCTTTTGTTGTTTTTATTTTTTATTTCTATAGTTGTAAAGCGACTTTGGGTCCTTGAAAAGCACTATGGAAGTCCCATGTGTTATCATTATTATAACCTGTTGTTAAGAAAACGTATGTTTTGTGGCTTTTCAATCTCTGACATATCGTGGATTCAAAGCTAGAGTGCCTTCGCAAAGACTTCAGACCTCTTGACTTTTTCCACATTTTGTTACATTACAGCCTTATTCTAAAATTGATTAAATATATATTTTTTCTCAGCAATCTACACACAATACCCCATAATGACAAAGCAAAAACGTTTTTTTCAGCTCTGGGGAAGGGTACCAAACATTTTTTGCAGCATTGAAGGTCCCCGAGAACACATTATTCTTAAATGGAAGAACTTTGGAACCACCAGGTCTCTTCCTAGAGCTGGCCGCCCGGCCAAACTGAGCAATCGGGGGAGAAGAGCCTAGGTCAGGGAGGTGACCAAGAACCCGATGGTCACTCTGACAGAGTTCCTCTGTGGAGATGGGAGAACCTTCCCGAAGGACAATCATCTTTGCAGTACTCCACCAATAAGGCCTTTATGGTATACTGGCCAGATGGAAGCCACTCATCAGTAAAAGGCACATGACAGCCCACTTGATGTTTTCCAAAAGGCACCCAGAGACTCTCAGACCATGAGAAACAAGATCCTCTGGTCTGATGAAACCAAAATTGAACTCTTTGGCCTGAATGCCAAGTGTCACGTCTGGAAGAAACCTGGCACCATCCCTACGGTGAAACATGGTGGTGGCAGCATCATGCTGTGGGGATGTTTTTCAGTGGCAGGGACTGGGAGACTAGTCAGGATTGAGGGAAAGATGAATGGAGAAAAGTACAGAGAGATCCTTGATGACCTGCTACAGAGCACTCAGGACCTCAGACTGGGGCAAAGGTTCACCTTCCAACAGGACACCAATCCTAAGCACACAGCCAAGACGACGAAGGAGTGGCTTCGGGACAAGTCTCTGAATGTCCTTCAGTGGCCCAGCCTTAGCCCGGACTTGAAACCAATCGATCATCCCTGGAGAGACCTGAAAATAGCTGAGCAACAACGCTCCCCATCCAACCTGACAGAGCTTGAGAGAATCTGCATCGAAAAATGGGAAAAACTCCCCAAGTACAGGTGTGCCAAGCTTGTAGCGTCATACCCAAGAAGACTCGATGCTGTAATCGTTGCCAAAGTTGCTTCAACAAAGTACTATGTAAAGGTGTGAATACTTATGTAAATTTGATATTTCATATTTTTTTTTAATCAATTTTCAAAAATGGTCATTATGGGGTATTGTGTGTAGATCCATGAGTGAAAAAACAACAATTTTATAAATTTTATAATAAGGCTGTAATGTAATTTTGGGTGGGACAAAGTCAAGTGTCTGAGTACTTTCCGAAGGCACTGTATGTAAGGATATAAAATAATAGAAGCCAAATATCTGGTCATTTGACCATTTAAGATAAAGAAACACTCTTACTATCAAGTACAGGTTAATCTGAGCACAAAAACCTAAAACATCATAAAACCTACTACTCACCATAAATCCACAAATGTATACAGCACACCAACTTTTACAGTTGTTTAATTGAAATTAAGATATTAAGCTAGAACAAATTTCATAGCCCTGTAAAATATACAGCATTGCACTTGGATAACTGACATTGTTGAGTACCCTTGACAGATGTGTTCCTTGGGCTAATCTATTCCCTTCATAATACCCTTTGTGCATTCATAATTGGATAAGCAGCTGTTTATCTTTGGAAGTCCCTCAAACCGTTAAGAATGTATATCCCAATTCTAAGAAAAGTTTTCATAAAGTTGAGTTCTCCTAATAAGTTTGAGATTAGGCTGTCAAACACGTTTTTCAACCTCATCGATTAGCCTTCATATTTCGAGCTCTGCTTACCAGACACTGTTTTCTCTGTCTGTTCTTATTTAGTCTGGTTTAATGTACGTCCTCCTTCTGTCTTTGTTAGCTTCTTTCTTTGCAACTCTGAAATACAAATACCCTTTTAGTAAATGAGAATTTGAATCATGCCACTTCCTCATGTCATGCACTATACTAGTAGAGGTGTAGGATCTAAATTTGATCACTCTTTTGTTGCTGGTATACATACATTCACTGAACCTGCACTGACACATGGTTATATTAACAGTATTGCAGTTTTCATGTAGCCTACTTTTGTCAATTAAATATCCTAACCACAGATCAAGCAACATTATGGACAAAATGTTCAAATCCGGTTGCTGCAGGATTATTTTGCTATGACAATACTGTTCAAAATAAAGATCTTACATCAGAACATTTCAGAAAATTCTGGTTTGTTATTAAAAAGGTAACACTTAGCTTCTGCAGGGGAGGAATCTCAACCTAAGTATGGCCATTACTTCAACAATGTTTCACTTCAAAGATCCCAGTGTGTTTCTTTGTTGACTTAAGATGATTCACAGGCCTCTCGTGGACATTAATGTTCATACACACTTCTTCATTTTTCAAAAAGCAGCCATTTTTCACTCTTACACTCAGCAGGTTCAACATTTGTTCCCCTATCTATTTTGCCCTCCAAAGAAGAGTCTATTCATAGGAAACCATCTTACTCTTTCTGATGTCAAAAATATAATACGTTATTTTATTATTTCCACCAATTAGCGGCCACATGAGTGATGTTCGTTCATAAAACATCAAAGAAGAAGGACTTCTGGGAGATGTAGTTTTGTCAAGAGAAATGGCCCACATATCTGGACCAGGCTCACTGCAACCTCGTCCCTCATGGCTGTCTATCCTACAGTGGAGCGAAGACGAATAACTTTGATGTCTGTGGCTAGAATGGTATATCACAAATACTGAGCAGCTCTTTCTGTACAACATATTTCTGTATAACAATAGTGATTGACCTTTAATTGAACATGGGTTGTCAGCAAAACTCAGGAGTACGTTAGTCCACTGAGCTAAAGCCTTGGCATTATCTCTGGCAGTCTTCAGGTCTCAGACATAGTTACCCATTGTGTGTGCATAGTACACAGAACCAGTTGGGCTACACAATCATCATCACGGATATTTGATGAAATTAAAGACCATGAATGGCAGCTGAGAAAATTGCAACCACTGGTTTTCAATCAGTTCCGCCAGTGCAGTGAAAGTCCTACTATTTTGAGGGCTACATCCATTACTACACAATAATATGTAAATTATTCAAAATTCTAATGGAATGTTAACTAATTAAAAATGTATTGGGAGAGAAAAGTTTGGCAAATGCTTACGTCATCAGTATGAAGGCTATTTGACACATTGTTTTCTGTAAAACATGGTGTTTATGGAGTATATTGAAAGCTGAAACAACAAAGACCTATCAATATGGAGAATTATATGCAACATACTGTATTTATCTTGGTCAGCCAGCCAACCTGTTTAACTAGCTTTACTTATTAAATCCTCTACTGTGACATCCGGTCAACCTTCATGCTGCTACCTGTCCTGCAGTCTGGTTCTCCCCTGGTTACCCAAAGCTTTAGTGGCTCACTGTCATCTTCCGGTTCCATCCAGCCCCAAAGGATACCCGTCTGTCTGCCTGTCTCCCTGATATTCCTGTAGTGCGGTAGGATTGAGACAGCCAGAGCAGCGGCATCCACATTTTTAACTGCAGTCAGTCTCCGCTGGGTGTTACCTTCCAACATGAGCATAAAAACAAACTGCATCTAAATGTACAAGATGGAGATTTAAGCACTGGAAAGGAGAGGGTTGCTGATGGTGCTTTCAGTTGCAAGTGGCCTCAATCTACTTTGAGTAGCTGGGATGAATAAAGCCCACACATTTGGGATAACAGAGACTATTGGTGGCTCTCATCCCTCTACATCCGCAGGGTCCTTGGGGTGTAAACACTATTGATTAACTAGATGAACTACACCGTTTTCCATCATGACATGGACCTTTTCTCAGCTTTTTCATAATTTTTGTTTTGCTCATCATGTTAGGCCTTATTTCAAATTATTTTCAGTTTAGGTAAACTAACTTTGCCTTTTTGAATTCCAATCAAAATACCAATGTAAAAGTAGTAGATGAAATGTTGTTCTATTCTATTCTCTTATATTCTATTATTTCCACTAGAGGTGCTGTGTATGTGTGGATGAGGACAGATAAAGTTAGATTACTACAGAAGAGAAAGTTATCCTCATGGACATACGATTCATGTAATGATAAATACATAAATCATGAATCTAGAGGAATGCTCACATTGTTTTTAGGTCTGTCGAAAATGGGGTCAGAAGAAGTGGAGCTTGACATGGAGGAAATCAGTGCAGTGCTTCATCAAGTATAACCAACTCCATTAGCCTCCCACAATGCAGCCTTCCACAGTGTGACGTTAATGTTTATGTTCCATTTTCCATATGTACATCCTTTGAGCTCGGGTACCATCCTTGGATCACAGTTCAAGCTTATACATCTCAGTATTTACCCTAAAATGTCACACACTGTTCTGAATGYGAGATATTCCTTTGTGTAGTAATTAGTTTACAAGTCGTTGACCTTGTTTGAAATAAGTACAGACATATTGTTAGATTCTAAACTTGATTGAACATGGGGAGCTCTAAGTTGTAAGAAAAGTGTGCATGTGAAAAAAGTTTGTGCACACAAAAAGGTTTGTGTGCATGTGTGTGTGTGACTGGGAATGTGGCTGTCGCCTGAAAGTCGAAATGACAAACTACAGTTGACAGCTGTTAAATTGTTGGCCCTTAGTGTGTCAGAACAAAAAAGGAAATACTGCTTCTCTACCCTTTTTCTTCATTTACTGCTCTATTCTATCACTCATCCACTACTGCTGTTCCATTCTTCTTAATCCCAATGGCACATCTGGTGCCTCCGCAATATTTGTAGGAGCTCAATTTAATCAAAAGTGCTCTGAGGGAAAACAGAATTGTCCTTGTCGCATTGTTTGTAGTTTCAAGCCATTCAATTTCTATGTAGTTACATGATTTGAAAATATGCTTATTCGCAGCCCAAGAACAATGTCTAATCAGTAGGGTTTGGATGTATGTGGATGACTTCCAGTATGGCCTCGGTATGGCCTCACTGGCCTGAACTCTCCATTAGAAAATTAGGCTCAGCAGGCTAGAAGGAAAAGATAGAGCTTCTTTTTAGTTCTCGCTCTCTCTCATTCATAGTCATGGGATAATTGTGTTGGTATCAAGCTGTCCCACATGTTCCTTATTTTGACATGTAATACCACATATTTAATTAATCCCACCTCTCTGGGAGCAGCGGACACAGTGGGAACATGTCAGGCCAAGGGGGATGTGGAGGAGACGGCCTTAAATGAAGAGGACAAGATTTTAGTTGCCTTGGAAAGGCCTGGAATTACTTCTTGGTGTGGCTTTGAAGTTCATGTGTGAGGCTCAATTAAGGAAAAGTACATTTTTTGGTGGATTTGGTCTGCTAAGCAGATATCTTAATTCTCATTCAGACTTTTACTTTCCCTACAAATGTCTTTGGTCTACGATGGTGAACTGGAGCGGAGCGTCTTGTCTCTGATGGGTGGTGAGGACTTTTTTGGCCTGTATGTATATTTGTGCTATAATGTTGGCGCTTGCTATCACTGTGTAAATGCACATGCTCAAGACCCATTATCCCACCAGTGAGTGGTATCACATTCAAGGGAAAAAAATTGCTTTTTTGCATCATGTGTGAGAAAAAAACGTTGTTTTTCACAGGGGTCTTACTAAATATCGCCACCCAGAACAGTCTCAGAGAAGTTATTGTTTAAATATGCAAATTAGTTGGAAATGCATTAACCCTTGTAGGTCTAAGCACTTTTTCTATATTCACTAAGTTAACATATGGAATTGTTTAAGGATACTAATAAAATGGACCATATAGCTATTTGATTCTGTATTTTAGGAAAAATTWAAAAATTTAAAAAAGAAAGAAATATACAGTACAGTACCAGTCAAAAGTTTGGACACACCTACTCATTCAAGGGTTTTTCTTTATCTTTACTATTTTCGATCCACAGTCTGTGTTTAACTTCATGGAGAAACGTGTTGTTTAAACCTACGATGGCGCAGCTGTAATGGAATGTATCTGCTATTTGTGTTTACAGCTATGTCCCCTCCTGTTCCCTGATTAAGAGGTGATGACAGCTTCACTACCATTGTCAACTCTCTCCTGACATGAACTGAAGCCACGTCTCATGTGCCCGCTCATCCACTGGCACATTGAATGTTTCCTCTCCAAGCACTGTGAGTACCCCTCTCAATTGTCTCTCATTACTGTATGTAGAGTCAATCACATACGCACACACAATCACATTATTACACACCAATGATTTTGCTCCTTGCTTGGACTAACTCATTCTTAGGTAATTTGTCTAACTGTGTAGTGTGTTGTGTTATTGTTTTTTGTCTTCCCAGTCAAATCCTGCCCTGCACTGAAGTCAAGCCTCTGAACACCTAAACTCATTCCTCATACCCTCATTCAATCACTGCTGTGACCCCTTCCCAAAACAGTGTAAGAACCCCTTTCATTCCCCTTCCCTATTATATTGTACTATAAATGTCTTTACTTAAATGATTTAGGTTAAAATATTTACTCTGACAATTTTTGATGCGTCTATATGGCGGGTCTCCCATCCTCCTAAATGTTTCAAGTCATCAGCCTCCACTGCAAGAAATGTTCCTGAATAAAGCCTTGATCATCCACATACCTGACGATAACTGACAACTGCAAGCAGACTGGTGGCACCATAGGTCCCAGAGTGGGGGGGGGGAATGTTTACCTTCTGGGGCCAAGAGTTTTTCCTTATCTGGTAACCTATCCAGGAAAACTCTGGACCCTATAAGGTATGACAGTGATTAATCAGTTGTAAAAAGGTTTTATAAGAGCTATGATGGGACCAGTTTTTCCTAATCAGGTCACATGGTTTTAAAAAACGGAAAAAAACTCCTGGCCCTGGGGGGATGAAAACCCTGTCAACTGCAGCTACCTTATACTTGTCATATAAATTACATGTAGACTAGATTAGGAGGGGGATTTCCTCTACCCAGACACAGATACAACAACTGATAGACAATAGAACTCACAGGGCTGAGCTTGCTTTATGAATGTTTGCATCATACAGGCCTATACAACTGTAGGCCTTATAAAAAATGTATTCACATCTTTCATCACTATTATGTTGATTAATTCATTCCAGTTAATCATTTTGAATTGAAAGGGTATAGGCAGCCTAGCCAGCCCAATTTTGTATATAAACTACATTTGATGACATTCACATTTTCTCATGACACACAAATAGACTATAAATGCATAACATTACCAATTAGTACCCTGACCAAATGGACAGCGCACATAGGCTGTATGCAGCTGCTCTTATTAGTAGCCTACAGTTGATCAAACTGAAAGAGTGTCTCATTTTCATCCCATACAGCACGTCCGATGTTTAATGTTCAGGTGTAGCCTAGGCTGCTCCAACATTTACTGTATGTAATTAGTTTTTTCTTGTGTCTGTCCGGAGTGATTATGTGTTATCATCTTTGCTAAATAAATACCGGGGGAAAGTGGAAAGCCTACCTGAGTGCGTGCAAAAAAATGCCCTGCATCAACCTCTACCTTTAATCTAACTTTTAATGGATGATGTGATGGAAGCTATTGAATTGATTTCGACATGCCAGAAAAACACTGTAGAAAGTTCCATATGTTCAGCAAGTAAAGCATCGTAACGTGCTTCAAGCTCCTTGTAGTTGCACTTGTTAGTGGAACTTTCCCTCTTGTCGTGTCCTCTAATAGCCAATTCTTGCATTCCCAAAACGCAGTGGTAACCAGCTATACTTTTGATACCATTTGGTATTGAACCCCCTTACCTTTTCATCCTTCTTCTTGAAACTGATCTCAGGCAGAGGTCAACCCTCGGTTTTAATTTGCACCTTTCCTGTGTACCCCAGAGAATGAAAGTGGTTCTTTAACAAAAAGTCAACTAAATTTGCTGTAGTGTTGGCGGCGAAAACTGCACACTGGAGCTGGTAGCTAGCTAGCTAACTAGCTACTGCTATTTGCTACTGAAGTTGGCAAGGCAAATTGAAATAAATTGCACTAACTGGAAACTAATTTGAATTGAATAATATCCCAAAAATGCTCAACTATCACTTTTCAATCTCTATCCAATAATGTCACCAACTCACCAAGCTTCTCAACACATAGAACCCCCCCCTCATAATGCTCTGCGTCACAACCCCAATACAACACACTAGGTTATTGCTCTGATTCTAATCCTAAAATTGGATGGACAACATGTCAGTTCATTCCGCAAAAGGTTTGATTGGTTGGAGGTTGTCCTTCGAAAGTGGTCATAATTACCATGTAGGTCTATGGAAGGGGGTGAGGCTAACGAGCCTCCTAGGTTTTGTATTGAAGTCAATGTACCCAGAGGAGTGCAGGAGCTAGCTGTGCTACACCATGCTGCTACCCCAGAGAGTGCTGTCGAAGTTACTTTAGACCTTCATTGCAAAACAGTGTGTTTTAATAAATTATTTGATGACATATTAATATATTTAGTATAGTTTTATACTAAATATACCCTTCTTCCTCTGAGGAGCCTCCACTGATGGCAAGTAAACCCATTTTACAGCAGTAGCATGCCACCAGGAACACCAGCGCATTTCTTGCACGTGGCAGCCACCAGAGAATGTGTGTGCAGAACCTGATTGATTAAATAGACCGCCATATTAAGGTAGAGTGATGAATCTAATTGGTGCAATATCAGGCGATGCTATCAGCTGATGCCAATACTCAGGTTTCCTGTCTGAACCGTCTACGCTTGATAAATAAACAGGGGTTTTTTTTTGGGGGGGGGGGGGTGATTTAACAAAACATATATGCATAATGCAATAAAGCAGGGAGTTTGGTGAACGACACTCGCCTCATGATAACCCTGCCTCAGACTTGAAGACTTGTGTTAGCTCCCAGAGCCAATGCCTAGGGCTTTAGCTCAGTGGGCTAACCCTGTCTCGAGGCTTGCAGTTTAATATTGATTGGTTGCATATGGTTAGTGTTTGTCACAGAAATATAGATTTCTAAGAATTCAGGCAGAATCCCCTGGCTTATTTCTATGAACAGTTCCAGCTGATCAATTTAATATAAAAAGGATTTGTTTTATTTGGAACAGTGTGTTCAAGCCCTGTTAAATCCATGTATCCTAGTCAGAGCCTGTCATTAGTATCACTTGCAATAATGGCATCAGCACAGAGGGTGGAAGGCCTATTGTGACAGTAGGTAATAAGACATTCGTGTTTTGACATGCTTTGCCTTGAATATTACCAGATCATGAGATATTGTAACTCATTTTGGGATATATCTGTGGATGTAGGATCTTCAATTGATCACCCTGTTGCAGGATGACATTTCCTGCTGTAGCAAACTGGCTCAGATAAAGATCCTACAACTGTACCATAAATCCTTTATCACCTACAGTATATTGATTTTATTCTAGGAAGATATATACTCATATGTTTACCTAATGATACATTGTGCAGATATCAAAAACAAATGTCAAATTCTGTGACGTTATACATGTAACTGCTAAAATAATGGAACCACTTAAATAAATGAGGGATAAAAAGTACACTGCACAAAAAAATAAAGGGAACACTAAAATAACACATCCTAGATCTGAATGAATGAAKTATTCTTATTAAATACTTTTTTCTTTACATAGTTGAATGTGCTGACAACAAAATCACACAAAAATGATCAATGGAAATCAAATTTATCAACCCATGGAGGTCTGGATTTGGAGTCACACTCAAAATTAACCTTTTGTCAATAGGGGGAGCTGTTAGCATATTTTTTTTTTTTACATTTCCAAATTAAACTGCCTCGTACTCAATTCTTGCTCGTACAATATGCATATTATTATTACTATTGGATAGAAAACAATCTCTAGTTTCTAAAACCGTTTGAATTATGTCTGTGGGTGAACCAGAACTCTTTCTACAGCGAAACTCATGACAGGACATGCGAAGCTCTGAAAAATAGTCTCTGATCTCGGATCAGTTTAAAACTCTGTGTGTGCCCTATGGCTTGACATGAACTGCACCCGCCTTCCCCTGGATGTCAGTAACCAATGAGAAGTGGAATGGTGTCTCTACGTGTTTGTCAGAGTTTATAAAAGGGAATGGAGTGAGATGTCCCTTCTTTTGGACGCTCGCCAGGACGCAAGGGAGGACATCAGAATCGCATGCTCAAAAGCTCTCGTTATTGATCAAAGATATATCCGTCTGTGATTTAATTCGATATAGGTGTTAGAAACATCATAACGAAGTTATTTGAAACCGATTTATATCAGTTTATGCGAGTATATTGCTATTTTTCTGAATTTCTTAAAGTTCCTTGCGGTTTGAGGATTTGGGCATGTGTGTGCCGTGTAGCTATCGTTAGCTGCTAGTTCCGAAGTTGAGGAGGTCGTTTTACAACAAA
This sequence comes from Salvelinus sp. IW2-2015, assembly GCF_002910315.2. Lineage (NCBI taxonomy): Eukaryota > Metazoa > Chordata > Actinopteri > Salmoniformes > Salmonidae > Salvelinus > Salvelinus sp. IW2-2015. The sequence continues at coordinate 38,153,610 of NC_036858.1, forward strand.
GCAACGATCTTTTGGACAAAGGACACATTGCCCAAGATACTGATGGAAGCTCGTCAAAAGTAAGAGTTATTTATGATTTTATTCGTATTTATGTGAAAAATGTAAACGCAGTTGTCAGCCATTTTTTGCGGACTAGTCTGGCTGTAACTCACAATGTATGTCTAGTAACGTAAATTTAAAAAATCTAAATCAGCGGTTGCATTAATAACCAATGCATCTTTATCTTAGCTGTCCAACCTGTATTTTTTTAGTTCTATCTAATCGTAAATTATCGTCTCCAAATGATCAGGCATGCCAAAACCATGAATATGCCACGCCCACATGCATCCATTCTAGACAGATCACATGCATACCACGATTGATGCTAAAACGCACATTTCGAAAAACTCTATATGCATTGTGTAATATGATGTTACGGACTGTCATCTGAAGAATTCTGAGAAGGTTAGTGAAAAAATTAATATATTTTGGTGGCGATAACGTTATCGCCCCTTTGCCTTGATTTAATGCTGGTGTGATGTTAGCTCATGTGGTATGCTAATATAACGATATATTGTGTTTTCGCTGTAAACACTTAGAAAATCTGAAATATTGTCTGGATCACAAGATCTGTGTCTTTCGATTGCTGTAGGCTGTGTATTTTTCAGAAATGTTTAGGATAAGTATTTTGGTAATTGACGTCGGTCTCTGTAATTATTTCCGGCTGCTTCCAACGCTATTTCAGATGGCAGCTGCAATGTAGAACTGTGATTTATACCTGAAATATGCACATTTTTTCTAAAAAAACATATCCTATACCATAAATATGTTATCAGACTGTCATCTTATGAAGTTGTTTCTTGGTTAGTGGCTATATATATCTTTATTTAGTCGAATTAGTGATAGCTACTGATGCAGGAAAAAAATGGTGGAGAAAAAAAGTGGTGTCTTTTGCTATCGTGGTTAGCTAATAGATTTACATATTGTGTCTCCCTGTAAAACACTTAGAAAATCTGAAATATTGTCTGGATTCACAAGATTTTGTCTTTCAATTGCTGTAGGCTGTGTATTTTCAGAAATGTTTTAGGATGAGTATTTTGGTAATTGACGTCGGTCTCTGTAATTATTCCGGCTGCTTCCAACGCTATTTCAGATTGCAGCTGCAATGTAGAACTGTGATTTTACCTGAAAAATGCAATTTTTTCTAAAAAAACATATCCTATACCATAAATATGTTATCAGACTGTCATCTTATGAAGTTTTTTCTTGGTTAGTGGCTATATATATCTTATTTAGTCGAATTAGTGATAGCTACTGATGGAGTAAAAAACTGGTGGAGTAAAAAAGTGGTGTCTTTTGCTAACGTGGTTAGCTAATAGATTTACATATTGTGTCTTCCCTGTAAACATTTTAAAAATCAGAAAAGATGGCTGGATTCACAAGATCTGTATCTTCATCTGGTGTCTTGGACTTGTGATTTAATGATATTTAGATGCTTGTATTTACTTGTGACGCTATGCTAGGCATATGCTAGTCAGCTTTTTTACTGTGGGGGGTGCTCCCGGATCCGGATTGAGTACCAAGTAAAAGTTAAAGTGGAAACCACACTACAGGCTGATCCAACTTTGATGTAATGTCCTTAAAACAAGTCAAAATGAGGCTCAGTAGTGTGTGGCCTCCACATGCCTGTATGACCTCCCTACAATGCCTGGGCATGCTCCTGATGAGGTGGCGGATGGTCTCCTGAGGGATCTCCTCCAGACCTGGACTAAAGCATCGCCAACTCCTGGACAGTCTGTGGTGCAACGTGGCGTTGGTGATGGAGCGAGACATGATTGTCCCAGATGTGCTCAATTGGATTCAGGTCTGGGGAACGGGCGGGCCAGTCCATAGCATCAATGCCTTCCTCTTGCAGGAACTGCTGACAAACTCCAGCCACATGAGGTCTAGCATTGTCTTGCATTAGGAGGAACCCAGGGCCAACCGCACCAGCATATGGTCTCACAAGGGTTCTGAGGATCTCATCTCGGTAACTAATGGTAGTCAGGCTACCTCTGGCGAGCCCATGGAGGGCTGTGCGACCCCCAAAGAAATGCCACCCCACACCATGATGACCCACCGCCAAACCGGTCATGCTGAAGGATGCTGCAGGCAGCAGAACATTCTCACGGCGTCTCCAAACTCTGTCACGTCTGTCACGTGCTCAGTGTGAACCTGCTTTCATCTGTGAAGAGCACAGGGCGCCAGTGGCGAATTTGCCAATCTTGGTGTTCTCTGGCAAATGCAAAACGTCCTGCACGGTGGTGGCTGTAAGCACAACCCCCACCTGTGGACGTCGGCCCTCATACACCCTCATGGAGTCTGTTTCTGACCGTTTGAGCAGACACATGCACATTTGTGGCCTGCTGGAGGTCATTTTGCAGGGCTCTGGCAGTGCTCCTCCTTGCACAAAGGTGGAGGTAGCGGTCCTGCTGCTGGGTTGTTGCCTCCTACGGCCTCCTCCACGTCTCCTGATGTACTGGCCTGTCTCCTGGTACGCGCCTCCATGCTCTGGACACTACGCTGACAGACACAGCAAACCTTCTTGCCACAGCTCGCATTGAGTGCCATCCTGGATGAGCTGCACTACCTGAGCCACTGTGTGGGTTGTAGACTCCGTCTCATGCTACCACTGAGTGAAAGCACCGCCAGCATTCAAAAGTGACCAAAACATCAACCAGGAAGCATAGGAACTGAGAAGTGGTCTGTGGTCACCACCTGCAGAACCACTCCTTTGTTGGGGGTGTCTTGCTAATTGCCTATAATTTCCACCTGTTGTCTATTCCATTTACACAACAGCATGTGAAATTTATTGTCAATCAGTGTTGCTTCCTAAGTGGACAGTTTGATTTCACAGAAGTGTGATTGACTTGGAGTTACATTGTGTTGTTTAAGTGTTCCCTTTATTTTTTTGAGCAGTGTATATTGATGTCACGCCCTGACCTTAGAGAGCCTTTTTTATGTCTCTTTTTGGTTTGGTCAGGGTGTGATTTTGGTGGGCATTCTATGTCCTTTACTTCTATGATTTTGTGTTTCTATGTTTTGGCCGGGTATGGTTCTCAAACAGGGACAGCTGTCTATCGTTGTCTCTGATTGGGAATCATACTTAGGCAGCCCTTTTTCCCACCTGTGATTGTTTGGGGTACTATAGCCCTCTTAAGCTTCGCGGTCATTTTGTATTGTTTATTGTTTTTGTTGGCAACATTATCAAAATAAAAAGTAATGTACGCTCACAACGCTGCGCTTTGGTCTTCCTTCAACGACGGCCGTGACAATTGAAAGCAGGTGCTCCACACAGCTAGGGTTCCTGAGTTGTATAAAAATGTATAAAAATATATAAAAATGTCCAGTTGCCCAGTATTTTTGCTACCATGTCTAGAAGAAGACATCTCAGTGCTCAGTGACTTTGAAAGAGCGATCTGAAAGGAGCATAGGGGGTTTCAAGTGTGTGTGTGTGTGCGCGTGCGCACGTTCATTCGTTCTGCATGCGGGCGTGCGTGTCACCAGATCTCAACCCAATTTAATATTTATGGGAGATTCTGGAGCAGCGCCTGTGCTGGCTTTTTATACCACCTTCAACAAAACACAAAATTATGGAATTTGTCATGGAAGAATGGTGTCGCATCCCTCCAACAGAGTTCCAGACATAGAATCTATGCAAAGGCGCATTGAAGCTGCTCTGGCAGCCCGTAGTATGAGCCACCATGTGAATACAATAATGACTTACAATACTGACAAAACATAACTTGAAAACATATACAGTAGACAGGTAACTGCCAAAATAAAGGAAACCAACATAGTGTTTTAAATCTGGAAATGATCACGGCTAGACACGTTTCATAGACCAGCAATAACTAACAAAAGCTATTTGTGGGTATTTTGTTTGAGTAGATATTATTCAGAAGGTGCTGTATGAAATGCATTGCAGTGGTATTAAATTCAAACAAACAGCAATGCATTAATATGCAAATCCTGGCCAGACAGTAATCTGTCTGTTTTAATTTGTTTTGTTGATTTCATTCTTGCCCTGGAGCACACAGTGTATCTGCTCGGGGAAAGGACATCCATTGCCTGAATGCACACAAGCAGCACACACAAACAAACCTTTTGGCAGAATGTGCACTTCTGCAATCATCCAATCCTTCCCACAGTGTACCTCCAATATCAATTCTCCTGACAAGTCCCAATAACACCATATGCCCAGGGGCTATTTATAAACCAAAACTGCCATTTGCATCCAAAATCCAGTTGGCAAGCACCCGTCGTCATTCTCACAACACAACTGGGGCATTTTGTAAATATTTCCTCACAGTCGTGACACTGCATGTATTTACTGGGCTGGGCTGGAGGAGTAACCGGCAGGGTAACCTTGTGTCCAGTAGTAAAGGTTGTCACTGTGGAGGCAGACAGAACAGTTACTACTGTATACTGTGTCATCACATGTACACTGTCTGTCACACTGGTGTTATGAAGACTCCTCTGCCAATTACAGTTTGTGCCAGCCATCATCATTTGGCATTCCTATCTGTGTAGAAGTGGTGATGGAGCATTCTCACACAACCCGCTGTGACCACTTTTCTGCATGCCAACATATTGCACTACAACTGCGTCCTCACTTTACAGGCAGGGAAGGGTGAACAAACAACAAGCTCATGGGTTATAACACTTATTTTTTATCATGCAGGGCCATTTTCATTCTGAACAGATAAATAATCAACAGCCCTGGTGTTGAAAGGAAAGCATGGGCCCAGCTGTAAACATCTGGCTCTCAGTCTACCAGCACTGAGGTAAAAGCTTAGCTGACCTCCTGTTGGCAACACATCCACAAGGCCCAGGGATTATTATGTGTACTGTACTTTGAAGATGGAATTTCACAAGTGTGGACATCTTGGCAAGTACTAAAGACACAGAAGACACATAATCAATAGCAGTCAAATAACTGTATGACTTTTTGAAGTTAGTGGTGAAATATCTCTAGGGTTTCTTCATTTTTACACATCAAATCAAATTTATTTGTCACATACACGTGGTTAGCAGGTGTTAATGCAAGTGTAGCGAAATGCTTGTGCTTCTAGTTCCGACCATGCAGTAATATCTAACAAGTAATATAACCTAACAAATTCACAACAACTACCTTATACACACAAGTGTAAAGGAATGAATACGAATATGTACATAAAAATATATAAATGAGTGATGGCCGAACGGCATAGGCAAGATGCAGTAGATGGTATAGAGTACAGTATATACATATGAGATGAGTAATGTAGGGTATGAGAACATTATATAAAGTGGCATTGTTTAAAGTGGCTAGTGATACATTTAATTACATCAAGATGGCAAGATGCAGTAGATGGTATAGAGTACAGTATATACATATGAGATGAGTAATGTAGGGAAAGTAAACATTATAGAATATAAAGTGGCTAGTGATAAATTCATTACATCAATTTTTCCATTATTAAAGTGGCTGGAGTTGAGTCAGTATGTTGGCAGCAGCCACTCAATGTTAGTGATGGCTGTTTAACAGTCTGATGGCCTTGAGATAGAAGCTGTTTTTCAGTCTCTCGGTCCCCGCTTTTTACTGTACTGACCTCGCCTTCTGGATGATAGCGGGGTGAACAGGCAGTGGCTCGGGTGGTTGTTGTCCTTGATGATCTTTTTGGCCTTCCTGTGGCATCGGGTGGTCTAGGTGTCCTGGAGGTCTGGTAGTTTGCACCCGGTGATGCGTTGTGCAGACCTCACTACCCTCTGGAGAGCCTTACGGTTGTGGGCGGAGCAGCTGTCGTACCAGGCGGTGATACAGACCGACAGGATGCTCTCGATTGTGCATCTGTAAAAGTTTGTGAGTGTTTTTGGTGACAAGTCTGAATTTCTTCAGCCTCCCGAGGTTGATGTGCCTGTAGTTGGAAATCCTCGTTAATTAATCGTAGGAAATGTTTATTCATCAAGTAGCAGGGAAGAGACAAGCTCTGTCATATAAGCCGACGGAAAACCATTCAAAGCCGCACATCGACTTCCTGAGCAATCAAGTCGCTTCCTTGTCTTCAAAGTGTTGCACTAGATCAAAGGGGCCGGATGAGATTAAAACACACACCTTTTCACTACGCAGAAAGATGACATTTAGTGCCTCACCAGGAAAAATTTGAAACTCTGCATCATCGCAGCAAGCATAGCCTTTATCAAAGTGGGTTATGACATGATGACATTTTAGAAAGTGCTGTGTCGCCCTTGTTTTCACTTCCAAGGCCGACAATAAAAAAAGGCCTCTTCGATGCTACCTGATTCATTAATGGCTTGGGGATTTTTTTAAAACTCAGTTAAAAGGCTTAGATTGTATTTGCACTCAGAAGGAATGTAGTAGCACACACTGGTTGTGTTCTCAGTAAATTAGCTGTGAAATATAGAGCCAAGCTGACGTCAGCAGGTGTCGGAGATTATCAGGAAGTTTACACCATTCACATCATTGTTTGATGATGAAACAACTGCATATCAGATCATATGTAACCTGTTCCAGGAAGCTAGGCGTATAATGCACGACACAAATTTGAATCAAGGTTCCGTTTTAGGACCACTATTGTTTTCACTATATATTTTACCTCTTGGGGATGTCATTCTTGATAATGTTAACTTTCACTGCTATGCGGATGACACACAGCTGTACATTTCAATGAAACATGGTGAAGTCCCAAAATTGCCCTCGCTAGAAGCCTGTGTTTCAGACATAAGGAAGTGGATGGCTGAAAACTTTCTACTTTTAAACTCGGACAAAACAGAGATGCTTGTTCTAGGTCCCAAGAAACAAATAGATCTTCTGTTGAATCTGACAATTAACCTTGATGGTTGTAAAGTCGTCTCAAATAAAACTGTGAAGGACCTCGGCGTTACTCTGGACCCTGATCTCTCTTTTGACGAACATATCAAGACTGTTTCAAGGACAGCTTTTTTCCATCTACGTAACATTGCAAAAATCAGAAACTTTCTGTCCAAAAATGATGCAGAAAAATTAATCCATGCTTTTGTTACTTCTAGGTTAGACTACTGCAATGCTCTACTTTCCGGCTACCCGGATAAAGCACTAAATAAACTTCAGTTAGTGCTAAATACGCCTGCTAGAATCCTGACTAGAACCAAAACATTTGATCATATTACTCCAGTGATAGCCTCCCTACACTGGCTTCCTGTTAAGGCAAGGGCTGATTTCAAGGTTTTACTGCTAACCTACAAAGCATTACATGGGCTTGCTCCTACCTATCTTTCCGATTTGGTTCTGCCGTACATACCTACACGTACGCTACGGTCACAAGACGCAGGCCTCCTAATTGTCCCTAGAATTTCTAAGCAAACAGCTGGAGGCAGGGCTTTCTCCTACAGATCTCCATTTTTATGGAATGGTCTGCCTACCCATGTGAGAGACGCAGACTCGGTCTCAACTTTTAAGTCTTTACTGAAGACTCATCTCTTCAGTGGGTCATATGATTGAGTGCAGTCTGGCCCAGGAGTGTGAAGGTGAACAGAAAGGCTCTGGAGCAACGAACCGCCCTTGCTGTCTCTGCCTGGCCGGTTCCCCTCTCTCCACTGGGATTCTCTGCCTCTAACCCTATTACAGGGGCTGAGTCACTGGCTTACTGGTGCTCTTTCATGCCGTCCCTAGGAGGGGTGCGTCACTTGAGTGGGTTGAGTCACTGACGTGATCTTCCTGTCTGGGTTGGCGCCCCCCCCTTGGGTTGTGCCGTGGCGGAGATCTTTGTGGGCTATACTCAGCCTTGTCTCAGGATGGTAAGTTGGTGATTGAAGATATTCCTCTAGTGGTGTGGGGGCTGTGTTTTGGCAAAGTGGGTGGGGTTATATCCTTCCTGTTTGGCCCTGTCCGGGGGTATCATTGGATGGGGCCACAGTGTCTCCTGACCCCTCCTGTCTCAGCCTCCAGTATTTATGCTGCAGTATTTTGTGTCGGGGGGCTGGGGTCAGTTTGTTATATCTGGAGTACTTCTCCTGTCTTATCCGGTGTCCTGTGTGAATTTAAGTATGCTCTCTCTAATTCTCTCTTTCTTTCTCTCTCTCGGAGGACCTGAGCCCTCGGACCATGCCTCGGGACTACCTGGCATGATGACTCCTTGCTCTCCCCAGTCCACCTGGCCGTGCTGCTGCTCCAGTTTCAACTGTTCTGCCTGCGGCTATGGAACCCTGACCTGTTCACCGGACGTACTACCTGTCCCAGACCTGCTGTTTTCAACTCTCTAGAGACCGCAGGAGCGGTAGAGATACTCTTAATGATCGGCTATGAAAAGCCAACTGACATTTACTCCTGAGGTGCTGACTTGCTGCACCCTCGACAACTACTGTGATTATTATTATTTATTATTTATAATGCTATTTCTGACTTTGTTGACTCCACAACATGGCGGATATCTGTATGGCTCGTTTTGTAGTCTGAGCGCTGTACTCCGATTATTGCATGGTTGCTTTTTTGGTAACGTTTTTTTGAAATCTGACAGTGTCATGCCCTGACCTTAGAGATCCTTTTTATGTCTCTATTTGGTTTGGTCATGGTCTGATTTGGGGTGGGTATTCTATGTTCTATTATTTGTATTTCTATGTTTTGGCCAGGTAGGGTTCTCAATCAGGGGCAGCTGTCTATCGTTGTCTCTGATTGAGAACCATACTTAGGGAGCCCTTTTTCCCACCTGTCTTTGTGGGAAGTTGACTTTGTTTATGGCACATAGCCTTTAGCTTCACGGTTTGTTTTGTAATGTTTTTTGTTTTGTCGGAGTATTCACTTAAATAAAGGAATATGTACGCTCACCACGCTGCACCTTGGTCTACTTCTTTTGACGGCCGTGACACACAGCGGTTGCATTAAGAAGAAGTTTATCTAAAGTACCATGCATAACACTTGTATTTTCATCAACATTTATGATGAGTATTTCTGTAAATTGATGTGGCTCTCTGCAAAATCACCGGATGTTTTGGAAGCAAAACATTACTGAACGRAACGRYCCAATGTAAWCTGAGATTTTTGMATATAAATATGAACTTTATCGAACAAAACATACATGTATTGTGTAACATGAAGTCCTATGAGTGTCATCTGATGAAGATCATCAAAGGTTAGTGATTAAATAGAGATAACTTTATCTCTATTTCTGCTTTTTGTGACTCCTTTCTTTGGCTGGAAAAATGGCTGTGTTTTTCTGTGACTATGTACTGACCTAACATAATCGTTTGGTGTGCTTTCGTCGTAAATACTTTTTGAAGTCTGACACGTTGGCTGGATTCACAACCAGTGTAGCTTTAATTTGGTGTATTGCATGTGTGATTTCATGAAAGTTTAATTTCTGCATTTTCACTGTATGCTTGCGTCCCACATATCCCAGAGAGGTTAACCATATACATGGATGAATGCTTCTCCCTCTCTGTCATGGATGCCATGGTTGATCCTAGTTTGAAGATGTTATCCGGAGACAGGTTTTTATACAACAGATGTCTGTGTTCTCTTTTCGACTGCTTCCACCGGACATTCCACTGATTTCAAAACTTGATCAACTTATTCCATGACAACAACACTGTTGATCACCATTTCTTCCCCATCACTGTCATCAGAAGACTCTACAACATCTGGTTCAATTAAAATGTTTTTACCTAAATCAGGGATTTCCTCATCGTCTGATTCATTTTCAGAGTCAGAGAGAATCAGCATAGCACGATCGTCCTCCAGAAAGTAGTCCATCACAGTTTTTCCACACTGATCTTTGTCAATAGTGCCTGTTAAATTCAGTTGTGAGCAGTAGCAAGAATTTTGTAGTTCTCCATGATATCTTTCAAAAAAGCCATTGTAGAAAGGATTATCTACACATACTGAGCATCTTATGTTATAGACAGAAGCATTGTACATGTCAGACCAATCCAAACTCACCTTTCGGCATGTCCAGCCAATTCATTATCTCAGCTAATCATGGCTAGCAGGAAGGTTCCTGCCTTTTTCCGTGGCTAAATCAAATAGGCTCATAATTTAACCATTTTAGTCATATTTACAGAGGGCATATATGTTTGTTATTAAGGCACATGAAAGTTCACGTTCCAGAATCAAATCAAATCAAATGTATTTGTATAGCCCTCTTGCATGTGACAAGTGGGGGCTCATCCAAAAGTTAAAGTTAATTGTACTTTAGTCTTACTTTAGTATTTTAGTTTACTTTAACATTTTGTCATAGTTGGTTAAGGTTTTAGAATGTCTTTGTCTTGTTATTGATACGTTTGTTTATTTGTCATTTGGCTTAGAAAAACCCATAGTGAATTGCTAACCAAATTTAGCTACCAAGCTAACTGAACCAAAAGAACACATGGCTCTCAACGCTCTCTTCAACAATATTGGCCCAACCAAAACATCCCCTCAAACAAAACAAAAATTGGCAATCTGAACTAAACTAACCCAAGTTAACTACAAAACAATAATCAAATAATCCAAATTACAAATAAACAAACGTATCAATAATAATACAAACACAATCTATACAAAACCTTAACCAACTATTACAAAATGTTAAAGTAAACTAAAGTAAAACTAACTAAAGTAAAATACTAAAGTAAAACTAAAGTCCAATTCACTTTAACTTACAGATGATCCCCCACTTCTCAAATTTGGGCAGAAAGTAATTTTCATTGCAAGTTGAAGCATACTGTTAGCTAGCTAGCACGCAAGCTAATGTAACGTGTATGAGTTGTGTATTAATATTATTTGTATCTCAGAAAGCTGTTTTCATTGCTAGTTATAGCCTGATGCTAGCTAGCTAACATTGAACCTAGTTGGTTAGCTTTAGCTACCTGCCGATTCATGCATGGTAGAATGGGTTGGGATTATGGGTCTTAACAAAAGACTCCACTATGCAAGTTACCATTTCACTGTACCATTTATAGCTTCTGTATCCTGTGCATGTGACAAAAAAACGTTGATTTTATTTGATATAGTGTGTGTTTACTAGAGACGGTGATGTGGAGAACAACAATAACTGCACCAAAGTCAGATTAGGATATAGGCCAAGGACTATATGATTTGCTACATATGACCCGAATCAAGGTCGTGGGTCACAAATATGATTAGAATTCAATTTATTTGCAATGAAATAGGATTTGTAAAAATGAGACAAATGTATATCACGTTAGAGAGATGTATGACTTCATAATCAAACAAATACCATTTCAATTTGTATTGAAATTACATTGGATTAAAAGGTACCACTTGTTATTTTACTTATATCATAGTCCTAGATTCAGATGCAAATAATGTCTATCAGTGCCTAGTTTTAACCTTTACTTAACACCCATCCCGGATCCGGGAGCATCCTCATCAGTAAAAGCTGACTAGCATAGCCTAGCATAGCGCCACAAGTAAATAATAGCATATAAATATCATGAAATCACAAGTCCAATACAGCAAATGAAAGATAAACATCTTGTGAATCCAGCCATCATTTTCCGATTTTTAAAATGTTTTACAGCGAAAACACAATATGTATTTCTATTAGCTAACCACAATAGCCAAAGACTCAACCGCATATTTTCACCATGTTTCTACCGCATAGGTAGCTATCACAAAACCGACCAAATATAGATATAATTAGTCACTAACCAAGAAACAACTTCATCAGATGACAGTCTTATAACATGTTATACAATAAATGTATGTTTTGTTCGAAAATGTGCATATTTGAGGTATAAATCATAGTTTTACATTGCAGCTACCATCCAAAATATCACCAAAGCAGCCAGAATAATTACAGAGAGCAACGTGAAATACCTAAATACTCATCATAAAACATTTATGAAAAATACATGGTGTACAGCAAATGAAAGATAAACATCTTGTGAATCCAGCCAATATTTCAGATTCTTTAAGTGTTTTACAGCGAAAACACAATATAGCATTATATTAGCTTACCACAATAGCCAAACACACAACCGCATTTATTCACCGCATAGATAGCATTCGCAAAAACCAGCAAAAGATATAAAATTAATCACTAACCTTGACCAACTTCATCAGATGACAGTCTTATAACATCAGGTTATACAATACACGTATGTTTTGTTCGAAAATGTGCATATTTAGAGCTGCAAACCGTGGTTATACATTGTGAATATGTAGCATCGATTCACCAGAATGTCCGGAGCTATTTTGGACATTCACCTAATCTGACCAAAGAACTCATCATAAACTTTACATAAAAATACTTGTTTATGGCAAATGAAAGATACACTGGTCTTAATGCAACCGCCGTGTTGATGTTTAAAAAAACTTTACCATAACAAACAGCTTGCGTTATTGCGAGACAGCGCCCGCCAAAACGGCAGAGAATAGGAATCAACATTTTCCACAGAAATACGAAATAACATCATAAATTGTTCTTACTTTTGTTGAGCTTCCATCAGAATCTTGTACAAGGAGTCCTAGGTCCAGAATAAATCGTTGGTTGGTTTTAGAATGTCATTTTCTCCTGTCGAATTCGTGCCACAATGCTAGCCAATGTTGATGACGTTCCCAGTTTCTCTCGGTTGAAAAAACATACTTTACGAAGTTATTATCACATGTATCAAATAAAATCAGAGCCGGAGATATCCGCCGTGTATACCGAACGCTTTTCAGAAGCCAATGTCGACGTACTTCGCGGCCAGAGAAAACAAAGAAATTTCCAGACCTGTCACTCCAAAAGCTCTTGTTCGGCCTACGATCAAGCTAGACACCCCATTCCACCTTCCACTGCCTGTTGACATCTAGTGGAAGGCGTATGAAGTGCATGCACATCGATAAATATTAGGCAATTGAATAGGCAGGCCCTGGAACAGAGCATCGTTTCAGATTTTTCACTTCCTACAGTGGGGAGAACAAGTATTGATACACTGGCGATTTTGCAGGTTTTCCTATTTACAAAGCATGTAGAGGTCTGTAATTTTATCATAGGTACACTTCAACTGTGAGAGACGGAATCTAAAACGAAAATCACATTGTATGATTTTTAAATAATTAATTTGCATTTTATTGCATGACATAAGTATTTTGATCACCTACCAACCAGTAAGAATTCCGGCTCTCACAGACCTGTTAGTTTTTCTTTAAGAAGCCCTCCTGTTCTCCACTCATTACCTGTATTTAACTGCACCTTTTGAACTCGTTACCTGTATAAAAGACACCTGTCCACACACAATCAAACAGATTCCAACCTCCCACAATGGCCAAGACCAGAGAGCTGTGTAAGGACATCAGGGATAAAATTGTAGACCTGCACAAGGCTGGGATGGGCTAACAGGACAATAGCAAGCAGCTTGTGAGAAGGCAACAACTGTTGGCGCAATTATTAGAAAATGGAAGAAGTTCAAGATGACGGTCAATCACCCTCGTCTGGGGCTCCATGCAAGATTTCACCTCGTGGGGCATCAATGATCATGAGGAAGGTGAGGGATCAGCCCCAGAACTACACGCAGGACCTGGTCAATGACCTGAAGAGAGCTGGGACCACAGTCTCAAAGAAAACCATAGTAACACACTATGCCGTCATGGATTAAAATCCTGCAGCGCACGCAAGGTCCCCCTACTTAAGCCAGTGCATGTCCAGGCCTGTCTGAAGTTTGCCGATGACCATCTGGATGATCCAAGAGGGAATGGGAGAAAGTCATGTGGTCTGATGAGACAAAAAATAAGCTTTTTGGTCTAACTCCACTCGCCGTGTTTGGAGGAAGAAGAAGTATGAGTACAACCCCAAGAACACCATCCAACCGGGAAGCATGGAGGTGGAAACATCATTCTTTGGGGATGCTTTTCTGCAAGGGGACAGGACGACTGCACCGTATTGAGGGGAGGATGGATGGGGCCATGATCGCGAGATCTTGGCCAACAACTCCCTTCCCTCAGTAAGAGCATTGAAGATGGGTCGTGCTGGGTCTTCCAGCATGACAACGACACGAAGCACACAGCCATGGCAACTAAGGAGTGGCTCCGTAAGAAGAATCTCAAGGTCCTGGAGGGGCCTAGCCAGCTCCAGACCTGAACCCAATAGAAAATCTTTGGAGGGAGCTGAAAGTCGTATTGCCCAGCGACAGCCCCGAAACCTGAAGGATCTGGAGAAGATCTGTAGGAGGAGTGGGCCAAAATACCTGCTGCAGTGTGTGCAAACCTAGTCAAGAACTACAGGAAACGTATGATCTCTGTAATTGCAAACAAAGGTTTCTGTACCAAATATTAAGTTCTGCTTTTCTGATGTATCAAATACTTCATGCAATAAATGCAAATTAATTACTTAAAAATCATACAATGTGATTTTCTGGATTTTTGTTTTAGATTCCGTCTCTCATAGTTGAAGTGTACCTATGATAATAATTATAGACCTCTACATGCTTTGTAAGTAGGAAAACCTGCAAAATCGGCAGTGTATCAAATACTTGTTCTCCCCACTGTATATGGAAGTTTGCTGCAAAATGAGTTCTGTTTTACTCACAGATATAATTCAAACAGTTTTAGAAACTTGAGAGTGTTTTCTATCCAATAGTAATAATAATATGCATATTGTACGATCTAGAATAGAGTACGAGGCAGTTTAATTTGGGCACGATTTTTTCCAAAGTGAAAACAGCGCCCCCCTATTGACAAGAATTAAGGAGCCACTTTCATCTTAATAGAGGGCACAACCTGAATTATATTTATTTCTGGAGGACATATCTACTTCATGTTAAAATTAAAGCAGTATAACATGAATCCTAGATAGATAGATATAGATACAGTATATACAAGCACAAATATTTGTGAGTAGCCTAGGTTACGTTGTGAGTGCAGGAACTGAAGTTAAGTCAGTGGTGGAGGAAATGTTTACTCATGTGCTGAAATAACCTTGCATAAGATTTACATTTGTGGGCAAAATCACATTAAGGCCCTTTGAGTATTAGAAAATAAGAATGGACATCAATATCAAGATGTGTTATTTCTCTCCTTACTTTCAACATGAGTTTTTTTTCCCTCCAGATTGCAGTGATTGAGGAGTTCCTAGCAGTGTCTGCTTTCTCAACATACTGTAAGATAAAGATAGAATATCAAGTAATGGGTGTTCTTTTTAGTATAATAATCAATGTCCAGGATTGGTCTCCAGGTCTCTTCAGGATGTAAAGCACTATTGTTTGAAGGAGGAAAAGGTTCTTTTTCAAACTTAATTTGTACATGCCGATTTCTTAACTGTAGTTAAAAATAAAACTCTTTGCTCCCTATAGTGGTTAATTGTGAGACATACACATTGTCCCACCACCAGGATCAACATGCCCTTTTGACTGTATTTGGTCTCTCTGTCTTTCTCTGTTTCTGTCTCTCTCCCTCTTCACTGCCCTCCCTTGTTTATGGAGCCTGGTCCACACTTCTTGTCTAAAGTGGCAGTTTGAGTGGTCCTGTTTTCTCACTGGAGAGTCACACGATGGCTTTTACTGTCCATTAAAACACTTCAACCATGACACTTATTATTTAACAAGGATATCGCAACGTAATGGCCAACACAGACGTTCTGCTGTTGCAGGCAGAGTGCAGTGTGTAGAGACCACATTCATTAGGGGAAGGCTCTTAGCATGTCTGTCTGAATTTGTTGGTGAAATATTGTAATACACAGCCATTTCTGCAGTGCTAAATAAATACATTAAATAAAAGTGTTTATTCAACACTGATAGTGTGGAGTCTGTGGACCCATATAGACACCGTAACAGTGTTAGTAAATGAACACCCTGCTTAGTGTAAAGCCTTATTAAAATACTTCCCAGAGTGCCTTGCCCTTCGAGTAAATTGTATAGTTACCACCCATGAGTGTATTTGTTAGTGACAGAGAGAGAGACATGGTTGTTGCATTCATCTATTTTTGGTCACATGGATTTCACCAAGTGAGATCCTAAGCAACTATATTTAACTAAATACCTAGTTTTATCCTAATACAGGATCCTGAAACTCATACACATCAATTTTAACCAAAACCACAACAATCATTATCATATTTCCAAGCTTGCTCTACTGCAGGTTTATTTTTTAAATTGATTGTTTGAATATCTGTTTTTTTGCTTCCTCTAAGCATGTGTATGTGACCAATAACATTTTATTTGATAGCTAGCTATATGGTGGTATTGAAGCTGAGGTTAATCAATAAATGCAAACAAATATTTTGATTAGCTGGGTATCTAACTAGCTAATGTTATGTAGCTAACGTTAGCTTGCTTGTGCAAAGTCCAGCAGCTAACCTCTCTAGCCAGCTAACCTCTGTAGCTAGCTAACACCAGTCAGCTGAAAGCTAGCTAGCTTACGAACAGGCAAATAAAGGTAGCTAGCCAATTAATGTGATTTTGTTTTGATTAGCTAGGTAACTAGCTAACATAACATTATACCAGTCAGATGAGAGCTAACCAACAGGCGAGGAAAGCTGGTTTGCTAGCTAGCTATATTCTTTCCAAGTTTGGTTTTTCACATAAGGCAGAAGCTATCATGTGTAAACTGCTAATCTAGACACTTGCATGTAATCAGAGCACAAACAAATATACACAAATAAACAATTGAACGTCCTTGGCTGCTATGATAGCCAATTAACTTTATCTACACTAGCTAAGTAACCTTAGCCAACGTAAGATTGAAACATTAGCTAATATGTATGGCCAGTTCATGCACAACTATAGATACTTTCTTACACAAAACATAAATGTGACTGACCAGCTCAAATCGGTCTTATGTAGCAAAATTTGAAATTGTTTTTTTAACATTGGATAAAAGAAGAGACTAACATACTGACCAGACCGGACACGTCGCGTGCGCGAGCGTCGCAAAATAAATTTAGAAATCCATGTTATTCAATTATTGCACGCGCCAACGAGCGTCTGCGACGCCAAGGGCTAAAATAGAAGTCGTTCCTATTTCTGACGCAGATCGCGCTGAAAGTCCTGCCTCTCCCATCTCCTCATTGGTTTATAGAAGCAGGTACCCACATGACATCTCCTCATTGGTTATACTCACGTGGGTGATTGAAAGACGAACTTTGTTGCCGGTTGTCGTGGTAATACAATGAAAGTTTAGATGCGATCACCATATAAGTTCAAAGATGAAAAAGCCTGGAAGGAGGAGAGATGACTAGAAACCATTCGGTTGGCCGTTTTATGTGTGGATTAATTGTCGGAGTAGAGGTCCTTGTGCATTTCAGGTAAAATAACAACTCAATGTTTATATCCCAGGACAAATTAGCTAGCAACAGCAAGCTAGCTAAATAGGACAAATTAATGTTAGCTAGCAAGTGCAAGCTAACTAGCTAAATTTCCATACATGTTTAATGCTTTTCGACCTGTCCCCATTAATGTCATTGGTCCAGAGTTTGCTTTGATATTTTAACCTGCGTGTCGTGATTGCGTTTGGTGTGGGGGGGCAAAATGTATTTATGCACGATAGCGCACGATGGCGCACGCGCGCAGCCGGTTTGGGTTCCGTGTAAGAGCTACAAAATGGTATATCATACACTACAATTGAGGAACAACGGGAAAGTAATTCTGCTTTGAAAGTTGAACTTGTAAACTCACTTTTGAGAAAAGGGCATCTGAAAGTTTTGGTACCTACTGGAGCTCTCCTCTGTCTACACCTATTCAGCGTCGTTCACATCCTCGTAAGTCAGCCCCACCCATCTCTTTTAAGGATTCACATGTGAGGTCATGTGCTAAACAGTGAGTAGTGTATTAAAGATTAAGACTAAAGTGGTAGTAGCCTACAATAAGGAACAATACCAAGTATACATAGTGTCCAGATAAAAATATTATAAATATTAGACACTTACCCAGACACACTTGTCAAAATTGATGGGTCATGTGAAATAAATGCTATAACCCCCAGCCACATCCAGTGGTGGAAAAAGTACTAAATTGTCATAGAGTAAAAGTATAAATAACTTCAATATCCTTATATTAAACCAAACGACACAAATCTTTATTTGTATTTTTTTATTGACGTTAGCCAGGGGCACACTCCAACACAATTTACAAACAAAGCGTTTAGTGAGTCAGTCAGATCAGAGGCAGTAAGGATGACCAGGGATGTTCTCTTGATAAGTGTGTGAATTTGACAATTTTCCTGTCAAAAGGTAACAAGTACTTTTGGGTGTATGGACCAGACCAACGCTGTCCTAACAACCCCGCCTGGTGTATCTTGATGTACACTCAATCTCCAGTATTCAGCCCGTGCCCTCGGTTATCTCCTGTTCCTCACGTGCTGCTTTCACCTGAGGATATACACACTGCTGCGCATGGGTCATTTCCTGACAACATCATTTTCATCCTTGGGTGTTATCCCGAAACACAGACTATGAACCTTGTATGCAATTAATTGTACTGTCTCATCCAGAAATCTCTATGTATCAATGCGATTCAACATAACAATTCTGATGACATGGTAAAACAAAGGAGAACAAAAAAAACGTCATGATTGACGCAAGCTATCATCCAGTGAGTTCTACTTAGAGATAAGGTTTCAAGAGCCTTCCTAGGCCTAATACATTTTAGCAGTGCCCCCACCCCTCACCGTTTGAAAGCAACAATCTCTCGCTGTATCCGAATCATAACTTAAACACTTTATAAATTATCCAACCCAAATTCAGAATGACAGTCCTTAGTGCTTAATTTGAGTCTATGACTCAAATTCAAGCCTCTCAACCTAGCACACATCATCCCGGTTAGAATGTACATTTATAAACTGAACCTTTTATTGCCGGTAATAACTCTTCTCATTACAGACCCCCTTTGTCCCAGTTTTCCTGTCGGAAGTGGCCTGGTAATGAAAGATCAGTATCTCAATGCATACCCGGTCCAAACTGCTTGCAGTGTGTAGACCCCCCCCCCCGCCCGGCACTTATCATTCTAGCGTGTCTTTTTCAGATAGCGTTTACTGTTCATCTTCCCAACGGCACATGTAACTCTTGCCTGTCACATTTGATGGCCCTTGATAATGTCCTGATTTCAATATCCTAATAGAATCATCCGTTCCTCCAAACGTACACAAATCTCTCACCTGAGCCGTTTCTCTCCATGCTCACTCCACACGCGCTCTCAGCACTCCTGCTGCCCGTATCCCAGTTTATGGCTCAGACTCAGATAGAAGTATTAAAAGTTACTGTCGCATTGAACACCTTTGTCACTCTTTCTTCAGCCGTTTAGGGAGGGTTTTGAGGTTCACACACACACTGTTTGTGGTCAAATTATTCCTACCATGCATTAAGACACAATCTGACAATCTGATCACCTTCCGTGATAACCTCAAAAAATGACAGATCAGAACAACAGTTTAGTTCAATTCATTTCTGTTTCAGGAAATCCAGACAACCATTAACTATATGACAAATTATTACATTAACCTTTTCTTAATAACATTATCTCTACGACATACGTCAGGGAGCAAAACATACTGTTACTGTTGAAACCATTTTCAAAATTAGTTCATACTCCCTTATTTTACTGGCGACCTCTCGGAAGAGTTACCAGATCAGGAAGTTAGCCCCCTAACCCCTCACAGAATCCCACACTCCAGTATCCCAATCTGGTGAAATTTGTATCGAAACAAAAACACAAAATGAAATCAGCAATTCACATATCACAATCCATTTGGAACAACTGTCATCCCTTATTAACATATATTTTTCCTTCTATATGCAGACTGAACAAAGTACATTTGTATACTTACCCAAGGACCAGGGCCCCAGGGAACTGGTAATTTTCCCTTCGAACACTTGATTCACATCTTGATACAAAAACAATATGTTAAATCAAAAATAAACAAATCCGAATAACCAATCAACCTAGAATTACAACTCTTGATAACCTTATTAAGAAATAGTATCTCATAAAGTAATGGTAAAATAGAGTAGAAACTGGTGTTTCTCATTCGTTTTAAAATTAAATCCCACCTGTTTCTATAATTTCAAGTGAGATTGACCAGGCCTCACCAGACAGTCAGGATACAGGGCATTCGACACCATACCCAATTTAAAACTGAATTGAAAAGACCCCATCCAAAATAAATTCCACAGTATCAACACCACACATGCATATTTATAACCGGTAAATTGTGTGTGCGTGCTAATCTGGAACTCACTTATCTGGAACTCCGTTTATGGCCTACTCCATAATTATGTATATTTTATTTAGCATGTACTATTCTCCATAACCACAGCACCCAAATGTTCATGAACCAACAAAAAAATAGATAGTAAATTAGATAGTAAAAGTAAATTTTAGGTTTAGTAACCCCTTTGCTAATTCCTCGTTACCCCGCCACCCGTACGTACGTTCTCTAAATCTTTTTCAGAATAAGACATAAAATGTAAATCTATTTCAGAATAAAACCACATAAAATGTCTCATGAGATCAAAAACCCCCCAAGTCTTTCTGAATTTGCAAGGAGTGTTTGGCCAGATTATTTAAATGTGTTACCTCTAGAAACAATTCCCCTGGCATTTCACCTAGATTCTTCAACCCAAAATACTTTTTCCTGTGGCAAATTTAGCCAATTTCTCATCATAAGGAATCAGCAATATTTGATCCTGACATCTATTAAAATGTGATCTCATACGTCTTTCGTCACATGAACCACTATCGATCGAACCGAAAAATGCAAACACTTGCATAGCGGCATTCCCTCCACAGCAGGTTCCATTCCTACTTACACTCATTCTTCCAAAGTCCGATAGTCCCACATCTAAAACAGGGAGCTGTCTCCTTACGCTTTTATGTTTTTTTTACTACATTTCTTTGTCTTACCTTGGCCATTGAAACCACTGTTAGAGACTTTCACTGTTAGTATTAACCCCTCGCACGTCTGCGAAGTGAGCGGATTTATATTCCACTCTCAAAACATCTTGCTCTATTTTATCCACCATCCCCACAATTGTCGTTTTGATCACAGGTGTCACGCCCTGACCATAGTTTGCTTTGTATGTTTCTATGTTTTGTTTGGTCAGGGTGTGATCTGAGTGGGCATTCTATGTTGTATGTCTGGTTTGTCTATTTCTATGTGTTTGGCCTGATATGGTTCTCAATCAGAGGCAGGTGTTAGTCGTTGTCTCTGATTGGGAACCATATTTAGGTAGCCTGTTTTGTATTGTGGGGTGTGGGTGATTGTTCCTGTTTCTATATTGTTACCATACGGGACTGTTTCGTTTTCGTTTGTTCACTTTATTGTTTTTGTTCAGTGTTTCTATTTGCTTTATTAAAGTATGGAAACTTACCACGCTGCGCATTGGTCCTCCGATCCTTCCTACTATTCCTCCTCAGAAGAGGAGGAAGACGAGCGTTACAACAGGTTTCAAACCTGCCATCAAAGTACAAATTCTATCAATGTACTCACGTACCCAGTCTTTTTGTAGCTAAGGACAACTATTAAATCCCCATACTCGAGCCGAATTGGTAGAATGCTTGTGCGCTTCTTTCAGCGACTCCATGGCTTTCTACTAGCCCTGCTTGGAGAATCGGGGCCGTCTGTAGCCATATCAATAGTTATTATTCCCAAACCTCTCACATCGGTGTCGAAGGTGATTTAGATTTCTTCACTCCCGTCTATAATACACACCTTCTATTAATTATTTTCCAAGGTAGCGCTACCCACCTCCCTGGATAATAATTAATTGGTCACGGCACTTAATACAAGGTTTTAGAACATATTCTATAGCATTTGCAAATGTATTACTGGAGAATATGGATGACTTAATGTCTTATTCCAGTATTGTGCCTCAAATTTCACTATTATTGACAACACACATTACCAAAATGATTCACACTTGTCTTCCTATTTCCACATAATCTGTCATGGGGGGCAACAGGGCATCCACCAACCTCTTTATTGCTACTGCTAGTTCACCCAAATCCAACAGCGTTTGAATATCTTATTGCTTTTCTTTTAACCCCGAATGGCAACTTTTCATCCTAGTACACAAGCATGTCATTATCCATCCACACACATTCTACTGCCGCATGGGCACTGCAGCTGAGACTTTCACCTCTCGTTACAGGTTTAGCAGGGAACCAACTCCAACCGGGATTTACCCACTAGGACTTACCCTACAAGTACCAGCCTGCCCGAATTTACCTTCCGGGACTGACCCTATACTTTATAGTACTAGCCGGAACCAACCTACTATACACCACAAAGTTACGACCGGGCGTAACACAATGGGCCTACTGAATAAACTCAGGCATTCTAGGTCCGTCTGCTATAATTGTTCAGCCTACAATTCTCATCTCACCAAGATGTCAAAACGAGTGGAAACAGGTGTAGGAACTGTGCCTACCTTGTTTGTTGCCAGCTCCTGCTCCACTGATCTGGCCTCTGGTTTGACAACAAATCGTAGTGAATACTGCCGACAACACAATTTGTTAGGTTCTAATTCTCAGAGTAAAAAATGCTACGGACACTATGAAAGCTTAACTTCTCTGGGATATGTGGGACGTTAGCCAAAAGCCAGAAAAAAAATGCAGCGTGCCAAATTCAAATATATTACTATAAAAATCAATCTTTCATGAAATCACACATGAAAGACACCAAATTAAAGCTACACGTTGTGAATCCAGCCAACATGTCTGATTTCAAAAAGGATTTACGGCGAAAGCACACCAAACGATTATGTTAGCTCAGTACATAGCCACAGAAAAACACAGCCATTTTCCCAGCCAAAGAGAGGAGTCACAAAAAGCAGAAATAGAGATAAAATGAATCACTACCCTATGATGATCTTCATCAGATGACACTCATAGGACATCATGTTACACAATACATGTATGTTTTGTTCGATAATGTGCATACTTATATCCAAAAATCTTAGTTTACATTGGCGCCATGTTCAGAAATGCCTCCACAATATCCGGAGAAATTGCAGAGAGCCACATCTAATAACAGGAATACTCATCATACACTTTGATGAAAGATACATGTTTTACATAGAATTAAAGATACACTTGTTCCAAAGGCTGTTCTGTGAAGTCGTGACTTGCAACATACGCCTAGTTTCCTGAATCGGGTCACAACTAGTTAGTTACGTTAAGTTTAAAACCACCAAACTTTTTTAAAAATGCCACGCTATTCATGTTCATTTGCATTGCAGAGACCAACTACGGTAAGATGAGGTAGAATGGAATGGTAACAAATACATCAAACATATGATTTCCAGGTTTATGATGCCATTCCATTTGCACCGTTCAGGCCATTATTATGAGTCGTTCTCCCTCAGCAGCCTCTACTGTTTCACAGAAAATCTGAGGTCGCCATGCAAAAGTAAAAAATTGTCAGGGCAGGGGTTGCACATGGTGCACCGGGGTAAAACAACTTGCGGGACATTATTTGTGCCAACCAGGTCTCATACTCTAGACGTAATATAGTAAACGTAAGACCAGGACACTGAAATGAGTAGAAATGTTACATTTGATATGGTTACACAAGACAGATGGTTACTTAAAACCCTTTCCTGCTGTCAAAAAACCAAATCACTGTCTAGTAGCCTCATGTGTGAAATTGTAATATTCATATTTTTCACAACTTCATAATTAATAAACATTACTTCAAAACACATCCCGAAAATCCAGTGTTTCTATGTCAAACGCTTTTGTTTCATTTCATTCTTTTGCAATGTATCTAAAGTGTAATATTTGGATGAACTCAAAATGTAATGCATTTCAACTATATCTGACATGTCTTCTTTTTTTAAAGGCCATAACCATGTGTGTGAGGTGTAAACTTTTGTTTCAAAGTAGATTTGTTAAAGACTACCAAAAAACAGTCTGTGTGACTCTGATTTAGCGCACTGCATTAAAAGATTTTAAGGCAAAAATGAGGGTGGGTGATTGGGTTGGAAGGATGGGCGTATAGCGCCAACGTTTATTAACCCAAAGGTTGACTTTTCCAATTTTTCCAATTTCCAATTTCTAACTAACATTAATGTTAGCTTTCAAGCTAACGTTAGCAACAACAATTTGGAATTCGTAACATATCATATGTATTGAAAATGCGTAACATATCATGCAAAAAGGATGATTGACATCCACAAACTAATACTTACTATACTTCGGGTTTGCGTACAGAATAATATGAAATGCTATGAGATCAGTTTGCAACAGTGTGCAGTCAACATTTTATGAAATGCGTTAACCTTCAAATCGAATCAAATCAAATGGCATTAGTCACATGCACCGAATACAACAGGTGTAGACCTTACAGGGAAATGCTTACTTACGAGCCCCTAACCAACAGTGCAGTAAAAAAAAATACAGATGAGAATAAGAAATAAAACCGATTAGTTGAGGTAATATGTACTTGTAGATAGAGTTATTAAAGTGACTATGCATAGATGGTAACAACAGAGAGTAGCAGTGGTGTACAAGAAGGGGGGGGCAATACAAAATAGTCTCGGTAGCCATTTGATTAGATGTTCAGGAGTCTTATGGCTTGGTGGTAGAAGCTGTTTAGAAGCCTATTGGACCTCGGTACTGCTTGCCGTGCGGTGGAAAAGAGAACAGTCTATGACTAGGGTGGCTGGAGTCCTTCACAATTTTTAGGACCTTCTTCTGAAAGAGGTCCTGGATGGCAGGACTGGGCCGTTCGAACTACCCTCTGTAGTGCCTTGCGCTTGGAGGCCCGAGCAGTTGCCATACCAGGCAGTGATGCAAACAGTCAGGATGCTCTCGATGGTGCAGCTGTAGAACCGTTTAAGGATCTGAGGACCCATGACAAATCTTTTCAGTCTACTGAGGGGGAATAGGTTTTGTCGTACCCTCTTCATGACTGTCTTGGTGTGGAACTTGAAGTTCTCAACCTGCTCCACTGCAGCCCTGTAGATGACAATGGGGGCGTGCTAGGTCCTCTTTTTCCTGTAGTCCACAATCATCAGGGAGAGGTTGAAAATGTCAGTTAAGACACTTTTTTGTCAGCGCATGCTCGCAGTACACGTCCTGGTAATCCGTCTGGCCCCACGGCCGTGAATGTTGACCTGTTTAAAGGTATTACTCACATCGGCTGCGGAGAGTGTGATCACACAGTCTTCCGGAACAGCTGGTGCTCTCATGCATGTTTCAGTGTTATTTGCCTCGAGCATAGAAGAAATTTAGCTCATCTGGTAGACTCGTGTCACTGGGCAGCTCTCCGCTGTGCTCCCCTTTGTAGTCTGTAATGGTTTGCAAGCTCTGCCACATCCGACAAGCATCAGAGCCAGTGTAGTACGATTCGATCTTATTCCTGTATTGACGCTTTACCTGTTTGATGGTTCGTCGGAGGGTATAGCGGGATTTCTTATACGCTTCCGGGTTAGAGTCCCGCTCCTTGAAAGCGGCAGCTCTAGCCTTTAGCTCAGTGCGGATGTTGCCTGTAATCCATGGCTTCTGGTTGGGGTATATACACGTACGGTCACTGTGGGGACGTTGTAATCGATGCACTTATTGATTAAGCCAATGACTGATGTGGTGTACTCCTCAATACCATCGAAGGAATCCTGGAACATATTCCAGTCTGTGCTAGCAAAACAGTCCTGTAGCTTAGCATGTGCTTCATCTGACCACTTCTTCATTGATCTAGTCACTGGTGCTTCCTGCTTTAATTTTTGCTTGTAAGCATGGATCAGGGGGATAGAATTATGGCCAAATTTGCCAAATGGAGGGCGAGGGAAAGCTTTGTATGTGTTTCTGCGTGTGGAGTAAAGGTGGTCCAGAGTTTTTTTTCCATCTGGTTGCACAGATGGAAAAAGTCTCTCTCCTTCACTTCAACCCTCTCCCCCTTCTCCCTAAATCCTCTAGGTTATATCAACTGTGTTGTTGAACCCCTCCCGCATCTGAACTGGCTGACACAGTGGGGCACAGCATGATCATAGGTGAGAGGTCAGGTCAACAGGAAGTATTATTAAAGAGATGCTTTACATTGAAATACAGATAGAGATATAGTAGTTCCAGAGTTAATGATCCAAGGTCAGTTTTGCATTTTACCTCATGATGATTATCATGAATGACCGTGTTAGAATAAAAAAAACAAGGCTTAATCATGTTCTCTCTCTCTATCCATCTGTCTCTCGTCTGCAGGTGTGTTTTGATGTGAGAGAGGAAGCCAGTCCCGTCATCGCCACCTCACCTGCTCTTAAGGCAACCTTCAGGACAACTGGGGGCTCAAGGCTGGTTAGGAGACATCGCTAGAGACACTGTAATTGTGATGATCTGAGAGAATATTAGGGTAGCACTGTAATTCATTAATCATATGCTGTCTGCCTCTGTTCTTACCTCTTTCCCATTCTGTCTTCTACACCTCTCCCCACCTCATCTTTCTTACTTGTCTTATAATACACACCATATGTGCATTGAAGTACAGATTGAACTTGTATTTATAATGTAATATTACAATTATCATAATTATAATGCATGTATTATGTATTTAAACACCCTGGATAATGAACTTCTTTCAATAAAGCGTTTCACATTCTCCACTGGTTGAAATGTATCTCATTGAAATACTATCCTGTGTCTTCCGATTAATGCAGATGAAGGGAGTTAGATATGCATAGTTTTTTGAAGTGTATAATTGTAATACATACATGCAGACACAGCATCATTCAAAGAATGGAGTTTGATAACCCTGGTATTGGATATGACTGAAAAAGAATGTCTCAGAGATCCATACCTGAACCACACCTTTATTTGCCAAGGCAGTGATCAGTGAATACATTAAAAAATACAGGCTACAATGTGGGTATCTCATGTGTGGTAATAACTACAGTACATGTATATAGGACTTCGCTTAGCCTTGGTCCGCTCATTTCAACAAACGTGACAGAATGCTTACTTACAAGCCCTTAACCAACAATGCAGTTTTAGAAAATACCTAAAACAAGTAAGAGATAAGAACAACAAATAGTAAATTAAAGAGCAGCAGTAAATAACAATAGCGGGGCTATATACAGGGGGTACCGGTACAAAGTCAATGTGCGGGGCACCGGTGTAGAGGTAATTGAGGTATTATGTCATGTAGGTAGAGTTATTGAAGTGACTATGCATAGATAATAACAGAGAGTAGCAGCAGTGTAGACTGGGGGGGGGGGGGGGGGGGGCAATGCAAATAGTCGGTAGCCATTTGATTAGATGTTCCAGGAGTCTTATGGCTTGGGGGTAGAAGCTGTTTAGAAGCCTCTTGGACCTAGACTTGGCGCTCCAGTACCGCTTGCCGTGCGGTAGCAGAGAGAACTATGACTAGGGTGGCTGGAGGCTTTGACAATTTTTATGGCCTTCCTCTGACCCCGCCTGGTATAGAGGTACTGGATGGCGGAAAGCTTGGCCCCGGTGACGTTCTGGGCCTTACGCACTACCAGGCAGTCACGCAACCCGTCAGGATGCTCTCGATGGTGCAGCTGTAAAACCTTTTGAGGATCTGAGGACCCATGCCAAATCTTTTTAGTCTCTTGAGGGGGAATACGTTTTGTCGTGCCCTCTACGCGACTGTCTTGGTGTGCTTGGACCATGTTAGTTTGTTGGTGATGGGGAAACCAAGAACCTTGAAGCTCTCAACCTACTCCACTACAGCCCCGTCGATGAGAATGGGGCCGTGCTCGGTCCTCCTTTTCTAGTAGTCCACAATCATCTCCTTTGTCTTGATCACGTTGCGGGAGAGGTCGTTGTCCTTTCATCACACAGTCAGGTCTCTGACCTCCTCCCTAAAGGCTGTCTCATCGTGGCGGTGATCAGGCCTACCACTGTTGTGTTATCGGCAAACTTAATGATGGTGTCGTGCCTGGCCATGCAGTCATGAGTGAGCAGGGAGTACAGGAGGGGACTGAGCACGTACCCCTGAGGGGCCCCCGTGTTGAGGATCAGCGTGGCGGATGTGTTGTTACGTACCCTTATCACCTGGGGGCGGCCCGTCAGTCTAGGATCCAGTTGCAGAGGGAGGTGTTTAGTCCCAGGGTCCTTAGCTTAGTGATGAGCTTTGAGGGCACTATGTTGTTGAACGCTGAGCTGTAGTCAATGAATAGCATTCTCACATAGGTGTTCCTTTTGTCCAGGTGTGAATGGGCAGTGTGGAGTGCAAAAGAGATTGCATCATCTGTGGATCTGTTGGGGCGGTATGCAAATTGGAGTGGGTCTATGGTTTCTGGGATAATGGTGTTGATGCGAGCCATGACCAGCCTTTCCAAGCATTTCATTGCTACAGATGTGAGTGCTACTGGTCGGTAGTCAATTAGGCACCTAAGAACCTTAGTGTTCTTGGGCACAGGGACTATGGTGGTCTGCTTGAAACATGTTGGTATTACAGACTCAGACAGGGTGTGGGTTGAAAATGTCAGTGAAGACACTTGCCAGTTGGTCAGCGCATGCTCGGAGTACACGTCCTGGTAAGTTAAAGATGATCCAGAGTTTTTTCCCCTCTGGTTGCTGTCGTGTCTTTGGCATCATTAAAGTGAAACTGTTATTTTATCAAATAAATTCTCTGTAATTATTGTTACGTGATTAAACTAATCATGTAAATGTAATTAACTAGGAAGTTGGGGCACCAAGGAAAATCTTCAGACTACAAAGTTATAATTTTTCTAATATAACTCTTCAGATATTCTAATATCTGATCAATTAGTATTTTAATTGATTAATTATTCTTTACCTCATGTTAGTCTCGTTCCAAACGTCGTAAATTGTTGGTTATCTGCACGTACCCAGCCTTTACTATGAATCATCCATACACCAATTGGCTTAATCATTTATTTACTAACTAACTAAATAATCACAGTAATAATCACACAAACAACACAGTATATATGGTTACAAGGAAATGATAGGGGAGGATCCCTAGTGGGCTAAGCCGATATGACGGCTTGGTGGACAAGGGGAAGTGGATGTGGACTGAGAACAGCAGGAAAGACAAAAAGGAATCACTACACAGTTGATAATTATATTAATTGAAATGTTAATCCTTTGCACATGAACGCTTACTCATTCGGGAATAATAGCAATCAATATATATTTACTCCTAGTGTGTCGTCGTAATCTTTGTTGGAATCGTCCGTCTGTCTTTTGGAGAGTTCATCTGAGCGCCTCTCTCTTTCTTTGCTTCCCTGAAGATCAAAGTCTTTCGTGGTTAGAATGAATACTTCAGAGTACCATTCAGAAATGTTCTCATAGATAGATGTTTCGGCGGTAGTCGGCATTTGCAATCCCAGGTTTCCATAATATCTAGCTGCAGACTAGTAATTAGTATCTAAGATTTGCTCTTATTCTGTAGGGATCGATAGTCTCAGAGTTTAACCATTTCCTGACGTGTAGACAATGCTCCACATGGTATGGTTAGGAATTCAACAACCATTACAACCTTAGCTTATACTGAGGTTTTTGTGGTCTAAACTCAACATGTGCCCCCTCGGTGTCCATCGAGGTATGCGTAGTCTGAAGAGGGTTTCCTCAGGAAGGGATTTTATTCGTAACAATAGAAAAGGCAGGTCTTTGACGCCAGATCATGTCTGTGCTCATGGGAGCTGGCTAATGACTTAGTTAAACTTGAAAGGGAATACAATTCTCTTTCATTAAAGGTTTAACATCACCTTACATAATTTCACAAATAGTTTCATCTTTACTCATTCATTTAATACAAGAATTAGATGCAAACCCCATAATTGATAAATGTACATATTCAGAGATATAGTTGTGTGTTTCCTGTCCTCTCTGAGGTCACCAAATGAAACACACTCGTCATACCTGTCCCTTAAGTGTCCACGGACCATTCCCACCTTCTCACAAGTGGACATTTTGTATCAAATTCCCATTTTGGGGATTTAGGAGTTCGCCATGTGAAATCCTTTCTTCTCTCTATGTGTCTCTCTTTCTGCATGGCCAGGGGGAGAGAGTCTCCTCCAGGAATTTACGACCTGAGATAACAGAACCTGGGTGTAGGAGAGAGAGAGAGAGAGAGAGAGAGAGAGAGAGAGAGAGAGAGAGAGAGAGATGGGGATGCCAGAAAGGGCCACGTCATGACTTTGCACATTTAACATGCTGATAGAAATTTGGAAAAGCGGATTTAAGTTTCCTTGCATTAAAGTCCCCGGCTACTAGGAGCGCCGCCTCTGGGTGAGCATTTTCTTGTTTGCTTATGGCGGAATACAGTTCATTCAATGCTGTCTTAGTGCTTGACTCTGACTGTGGTAGAATGTAAACAGCTACGAAAAATACAGATGAAAACTCTCTAGGTAGATAGTGTGGTCTACAGCTTATCATGAGATACTCTACCTCAGGCAAGCAATAGCTCGAGACTTCCTTAGATATCGTGTACCAGCTGTGATTTGCAAAAATACATAGTCCGCCGCCCCTTGTCTTACCAAACACCGCTGTTCTATCCTTCCGGTACAGCGTATAACCAGCCAGCTGTATGTTGAGTGTCATCGTGCAGCCACGACTCTTTGAAGCATAAGATATTACAGTTTTGAAAGTCCTGTTGGTAGTTTAATCTTGAGCATAGGTCATCAATTTTATTCTCCAAAGATTGCATGTTTGCTAGCAGAATGGGAGGAAGTGGAAATTTATTCGATCACCTATGAATTCTCAGAAGGCAGCCCGGCCTCTGGCCCCTTTTTCTCTGCTTCCTCTTCACGCAAATCACAGGGATCTGGGCCTGTTCCCGAGAAAGTAGTATTTCGTTCGCGTCGGGCTCATCAGACTCGTTAAAGGGAAAAAAAGGATTCTGCCAGTCCGTGGTGAGTAATCGCAGTCCTGATGTCCAGAAGTTATTTTCGGTCATAAGAGATGTTAGCGGCAACATTATGTACAAAATAACAAACAAAAATAAGTTACAAACAACGCAAATAAACGAACAAAAGAACACAATCGATTGGTGACACGTAAAACGTCTTCTTCTCCCACGCCAAAATTCATGCAGGGCTTGTCATTAAGCTGTTTACACTTGTCTTTCAGACAAGGAGGTGACTGAAAATGTTGTTGTGTTGTTTGATGCAAGAAACCACTTTACAAAATAAAATGCATCATTATTCCCATACCATTATTACAGAGAATCAAACAAATTATGCTAACCTCTGCCTATTGGCTACTTAGCTTATTCAAGACTGACTCAAAATACAACACTGCCCCTTTAAGATGAAAAAAAAGCTCTCTACCTGATTCACTTTTCAAAGATATATAGAAATGCAGAAATGTTTTGCTCTTTTAGGAAGCAATCACTCCACTATTGCTGACTACAAATGATCTACAAATGGGCTAATGTCTCTTTAACAAGCAAACGATATGAACAAACATCGCTACATGTAGCTCTCGCTTTGATCTCAAAACAAGAGCATCTACCCACGACGCTGATACTGTAAAAACAGTCCAATTCAAAGTGAATGGCACAGATCCATATATGGCAATGGTCTATTTGCATATAGGCCTACTGCAGCTCTGATTGGTTATGGAACTCCGGTCTGTGTAGAGTACTGCCTGAGTCGTGCCTGTCGATGCAATAGATGCGTTCTGCCATAAACAAAAAACAAAAATCTCTTGTAAAGTTAGTTTTGCATACTAAGTCTTGCATAGTTAGTTTTGTTTCAGTATGTTGCATTAAAAGTGGCTAATATTGTGTTGATTCGATCACAGTTCCCACAGTAAAGGGAAACCTTGATAGTGTTAAATAATGGGGAAAACTCTAGAAAGTTGAGTGAAGTCCCATCATCTGCTTCTCTGCACGCTATGATATTGCTTCTGCGCGGCAGTCCCGGGGAGCTGCTCATCCGCAGCTTGGAGGGAACATTGGTCGTGTCCAATATCATGCCTTCCGGGGAAGAGAAGCCGAACAATTTCGCATCTAGGACATTAAGAAAAGCAGAAAGTAACTATGCACAGATAGAACGTGAAGCCCTAGGCATCGTTTTTGGAGTGAGTAAGTTTCACCAGTATCTGTAGAATGCAAAGATGGGCCTTTTTGTTGTCAGCACACACCTACGACATCAAGTACCACAAGTCAGAACTGCGATGCAATGCAGATGGACTCTCCAGGTTACCACTACCTGTGGTCAAGCCAGAGTCACCGTAAGTAAACATCTACTTCAGACAAGTGGAAAATGCACCAGTCACTTCAATACAAGTGTAGAGAAACACCAGAAACGACCCGGTGTTATCTGAAGTGATGGACATTATCATCAAAGGTAAAGCCGCAGAAGATTGCCTTGGAACCGAAACCTTACCTTTCCAGGAGAACTGAGCTGTCAGTTTAGTCCGGTTGTCTGCTGTAGGGGAGGAGAGTTATCATTCTGCCTTCGCCGTGGAAACCAACGCTTGGAACAGATTCCTGCTATCTTACAGGAACGAGCTGCATGAAACCACCAAGGCTTAGCCTGCATCACTACTTATGAAGAGAGATCTACGCACAAGCTTTGACCTACTCAAACTTCCAAATGCAAAAGAGACAGTGCAACGTCAACAGGAGATCCAAGTCAAATGTTGTGAACTGTGAGCAAAGGACAGAGCTTTCAATCCTGGAGAAACTGTCTTAGCTAGGAAATACCTCAAAGGACCGAAGTGGATTCCTGCTACAGTCATTGCTCAGACTGGTCCTGTGTCCTACACTGTCTAGACTGCAGAGGATGTCATCTGGAAAAGGCACACATATCAGTTACTGTTGCGGAAAGCAACACCAACAGAACTACCAGTCATGAGTGGTCCAGAACTGTAACTGGGAGACACCCTGACCCAGCAGTCATCACCTAGGGGCTCACAATCACGGTCTCAGGACACTGACTCAGTCGCACCCACACTGGAGTGTGACGAGACTGTGGCACAGGCTACTCACATACCTACACTTGAGCCAACACCAAAGTCCAAAGACATTGTTGTTGTTACCTTACGAAATTAAGGAGGGCAACTACATGCTTGGACTTGTAAAACAGCCTCTCCTGACAGTTCATGTAGGAGGGGAGGTGTTGTCTATTAGGGTTGTACCAATTGCACCTCCGTAGTTGTATACACAGAGCATCGCGGGTAATATGTGCATTGATATGATCACTTTCTAGATAAAATGATTGAAATGATTCCCGTCTCCTGTCTTATCATTATTGAATTGTAATAAAGACGTGGTTATGAAACTCACAAGACATAACAGATCCCATTCACATTTTCTCCAAACACAAATGGGCTATAGATACACAATGTTACCACTTAATTTACCCTGGCCAGAGGGACAGGGCGTAGGGGACTGTATGCAGCTGCTGTTGTTAGTTTCCTACAGTTGATCAGACTGAAATATCATCACGTTTCCATGTTTATTTGTTTATCAGGATCCCCAATAGCTTTTGCAGAAGTAGCAGCTACTCTTTCTGGGGTCCACAAAAAAACAAAACAGTGATACACTGAGAAACAAGGACAGTCACACAAATCTTAAATACAACAAACAATACAATAACAAAAATTATACAAACAATACAACTTGTTTCCATGCAATACAGCATGTCAGATAATGTTTGTGTATGCTCCTACATTTATGTAAAGCGTTTTTACTTGTGTCTGTCGGGAGTGATGTGTTATCACGTTTGCTAAATCAATATAAACCCCAAGGCATTTTTAACTCAAATATTTTTTGTAAATTGAACTCAAAGTCAACGAAAAGTCACTATTCCTTAAAATGTTTATGTGGTACTGATTAAAAACTAAATGAGAAGTCACATCAACAATTTTTTTTTTAAAGTTATGATAACAATTTAACTTTTTTCCAAACACTATCTACAATAGGTAGTCTTTTTTACATTGTTTTTAATATCTGTATTTTTGCAGTGATTGATGGATTAATCTTATTCCACACACCATTTTTGTAACCGCTGTGTTTTTGCAGGGATTGATTGATTAATCTTATGCGACACAATATTTTTGCACCCGGTACTGAAATGGTTGTTCCCGTATTTCCTCTGTTACTAACCCTGGCAGTTATTATGAATGCAGGTTTTGGGTGAACAAAAATGTAAACTGTTGGATATCCTAACTCTGGCTGGTAATTCAATAGGAATAGCACCTCACTTTGAAAGCCAGTACAATGTCTAGCGTAATTATCGTAATTGTCGTAATTCGTAATTCGTCGTCCTAACGTAGTCAACACTGCTATCTGGCCAGCAGCTAGCCAGCTAGCCAACGTCCACCGTCTACCGAATAGCAGCACTGTAGAAACTATTACATTCAACGGAACGACTTGATTAGTGTAGTGTTAGCTAGCTACATAGTTGTCTTTGCTGTCTTCGTATTTACCGAGGTTAGCTAGCCAGCTATTTGTCGTCCCTCTTAACGTAGAAACACTGCTAGCTAGCCAGCAGCTAGCCAGCTAGCCAACGTCTACCGAATAGCAGCACTGTAGAAACTATTACATTCAACGGAACGACTTGATTAGCGTAGTGTTAGCTAGCTACATAGTTGTCTTTGCTGTCTTCGTATCCAAGATAATTGTGTAGTTTAGAGTGTGTAGTTTAGTTTAGAGTAATTATCGTAATTTACCGAGGTTAGCTAGCCAGCTATTTGTCGTCCCTCTTAACGTAGGAAACACTGCTAGCTAGCCAGCAGCTAGCCAGCTAGCCAACGTCTACCGTCTACCGAATAGCAGCACTGTAGAGACTATTACATTACAACGGAACGACTTGGTTAGTGTAGTGTTAGCTAGTACATAGTTGTCTTTGCTGTCAAGATAATTGTGTAGTTTTGAGTAATTGTCGAGGTTACCTAGCCAGTTACCGAGGCTACCTAGCCAGCTACACTTTCAAACTAAGTCAACAATGCAGCCACTGCTAGCTAGCCTACTTCAGCAGCACTGTATCATTTAGTCAATAAGATTTCTTGCAACGTAAGTTTAACTTTCTGAACATTCGAGACGTGTAGTCCACTTGTCATTCCAATCTCCTTTGCATTAGCGTAGCCTCTTCTGTAGCCTGTCAACTATGTGTCTGTCTATCCCTCTTCTCTCCTCTCTGCACAGACCACACAAACGCTTCACACCGCGTGGCCGCTGCCTGGTGGTCCCAGCGCGCACGACCCACGTGGAGTTCCAGGTCTCCGGAAGCCTCTGGAACTGCCGATCTGCGGCCAACAAGGCAGAGTTCATTCTCAGCCTATACTTCCCTCCAGTCCCTCGACTTCTTGCACTGACGGAAACATGGATTACCACAGATAACACTGCTACTCCTACTGCTCTCTCCTCGTTTGCCCACGTGTTCTCGCACACCCCGAGAGCTTCTGGTCAGCGGGGTGGTGGCACTGGGATCCTCATCTCCCCCAAGTGGACATTCTCTCTTTCTCCCCTGACCCATCTGTCTATCGCCTCCTTTGAATTCCATGCTGTCAAGTTACCAGCCCTTTCAAGCTTAACATCCTTATCATTTATCGCCCCCAGGTTCCCTTGGAGAGTTCATCAATGAGCTTGACGCCTTGATAAGCTCCTTTCCTGAGGATGGCTCACCTCTCACAGTTCTGGGTGACTTTAACCTCCCCACGTCTACCTTTGACTCATTCCTCTCTGCCTCCTTCTTTCCACTCCTCTCTCTTTTGACCTCACCCTCTCACCTTCCCCCCCCTACTCACAAGGCAGGCAATACGCTTGACCTCATCTTTACTAGATGCTGTTCTTCCACTAATCTCATTGCAACTCCCTCCAAGTCTCCGACCACTACCTTGTATCCTTTTCCCTCTCGCTCTCATCTAACACTTCCCACACTGCCCCTACTCGGATGGTATCGCGCCGTCCCAACCTTCGCTCTCTCTCCCCGCTACTCTCTCCTCTTCCATCCTATCATCTCTTCCCTCTGCTCAAACCTTCTCCAACCTATCTCCTGATTCTGCTTCCTCAACCCTCCTCTCCTCCCTTTCTGCATCCTTTGACTCTCTATGTCCCCTATCCTCCAGGCCGGCTCGGTCCTCCCCTCCTGCTCCGTGGCTCGACGACTCATTGCGAGCTCACAGAACAGGGCTCCGGGCAGCCGAGCGGAAATGGAGGAAAACTCGCCTCCCTGCGGACCTGGCATCCTTTCACTCCCTCCTCTCTACATTCTCCTCTTCTGTCTCTGCTGCTAAAGCCACTTTCTACCACTCTAAATTCCAAGTCTGCCTCTAACCCTAGGAAGCTCTTTGCCACCTTCTCCTCCCTCCTGACTCCTCCCCCTCCCCCCCCCTCCTCCCTCTCTGCGGATGACTTCGTCAACCATTTTGAAAGAAGGTGGACGACATCCGATCCTCGTTTGCTAAGTCAAACGACACCGCGGTTCTGCTCACACTGCCCTACCCTGTGCTTTGACCTCTTCTCCCTCTCTCTCCAGGTGAAATCTCGCGTCTTGTGACGGCGGCCGCCCAACAACCTGCCGCTTGACCCTATCCCCTCCTCTCTTCTCCAGACCATTTCCGGAGACCTCTCCCCTACCTCACCTCGCTCATCAACTCATCCTTGACCGCTGGCTACGTCCCTTCCGCCTTCAAGAGAGCGAGAGTTGCACCCCTTCTGAAAAAACGTACACTCGATCCCTCTGATGTCAACAACTACAGACCAGTATCCCTTTCTTTCTTTCTCTCCAAAACTCTTGAACGTGCCGTCCTTGGCCAGCTCTCCTGCTATCTCTCTCAGAATGACCTTCTGATCCAAATCAGTCTAGGTTTCAAGACTAGTCATTCAACTGAGACTGCTCTTCTCTGTGTCACGGAGCGCTCCGCACTGCTAAAGCTAACTCTCTCTCCTCTGCTCTCATCCTTCTAGACCTATCGGCTGCCTTTGATACTGTGAACCATCAGATCCTCCTCTCACCCTCTCCGAGTTGGGCATCTCCGGCGCGGCCCACGCTTGGATTGCGTCCTACCTGACAGGTCGCTCCTACCAGGTGCGTGGCGAGAATCTGTCTCCGCACCACGTGCTCTCACCACTGGTGTCCCCAGGGCTCTGTTCTAGCCCTCTCCTATTCTCGCTATACACCAAGTCACTTGGCTCTGTCTATCCACATGGTCTCTCCTATCATTGCTATGCAGACGACACACAATCATCTTCTCCTTTCCCCCTTCTGATAACCAGGTGGCGAATCGCATCTCTGCATGTATGGCAGACATATCAGTGTGGATGACGGATCACCACCTCAAGCTGAACCTCGGCAAGACGGAGCTGCTCTTCCTTCCGGGGAAGGACTGCCCGTTCCATGATCTTGCCATCACGCTTGACAAACTCCATTGTGTCTCCTCCCAGAGCGCTAAGAACCTTGGCGTGATCCTGGACAACACCCTGTCGTTCTCAACCAACATCAGCGGTGACCCGTTCCTGTAGGTTCATGCTCTACAACATTCGCAGAGTACCACCCTGCCTCACACAGGAAGCGGCGCAGGTCCTAATCCAGGCACTTGTCATCTCCCGTCTGGATTACTGCAACTCGCTGTTGGCTGGGCTCCCTGCCTGTGCGATTAACCTGTTATGGCTGCAGCCAGACGTCATCCCGACGCCGGTACACCTATGACAACATCCAGCTCAAGTGCACGGCGCGAAATTCAAAATCATTTTTTTTTAAATATTTAACTTTCACACATTAACAAGTCCAATACAGCATTTGAAAGATAAACATCTTGTCAATCCAGCCAACATGTCCGATTTTTTTAATGTTTACAGAGAAAAACCACTATATTTATGTTAGCTCACCACCAAATAAAAAAGGAGGACAGACATTTTTCACAGCACAAGTAGGATGCAAGTAGCATGCACAAGCCAACCTAACTAACCTAGAACCAACCTAAATAACCTAGAAAAAACTACCTCAGATGACAGTCCTATAACATGTTACACAATAAATCTATGTTGTTCAAAAAATGTGCATATTTTAGCTATAAATCAGTTTTACATTACTGCTACCATCATAGCTACAGTCAGAAATCGCACGGGAGTAGCCAGAGAAAATACAGACACCAACGTCAACTACTAATTACACATCATAAAACATTTCAGAACAATATATGGTGGATAGCTAATGAAAGAGAAAGATCTTGTGAAGAGAGCCAATATTTCGATTTTTGAAGTGTTTTACAGCGAAAACACCACATATATTTATGTTAGTTCACCACCAAATACAAAAACAGACAGACATTTTTCACAGCAACGGTAGCATGCAAGTAGCATGCACAAAGCTAACCTAACTAACCTAGAACCAACCTAAATAACCTAGAAAAAACTCCCTCAGATGACAGTCCTATAACATGTTACACAATAAATCTATGTTTTTGTTCGAAAAATGTGCATATTTTAGCTATAAATCAGTTTTACATTACTGCTACCATCATAGCCACCATCACAGCTACAGTCAGAAATCGCACGGGAGTAGCCAGAGAAAATACAGACACCAACGTCAACTACTAATTACACATCATAAAAACATTTCAGAACAATATATTGTGGATAGCTAATGAAAGAATAAGATCTTGTGAACAGAGCCAATATTTCCGATTTTTGAAGTGTTTTACAGCGAAAACACAATATATCGTTATATTAGCTTACTACAATAGCTAGCACACAGCAGCATTGATTCTAGTCAAACGGTAGCATAGCACAGTTCGACAGATATATGAAAAAGCATCCCAAATTGGGTCCTTATCTTTGTTGATCTTCCATCAGAATGTTCTCCAAGGGGTCCTTTGTTCAGAAATGTCTTTATTTCGATCCAGAACGAACAATTTCCCTCTTGAATTAGCAAGCACACTGGCAGTGCGACGCTAACCTCTCCATCTTGAAAAAATTATTGCGTCGCATCACGTCTAAAGTCCAGAATACATTTCAATAATATAAATTAAAGTATATTGAAAAAAACTACTTTAGGATGATATTGTGACATGTATCAAATAAAATCGAAGCCCGAGATCATATTCACCTATAACGACGGTTTTTCCAGGAGGCTACTCCAGATCCAACTTCGCGCCTTCCAAAAAAAATTAAGTGCGCACTTCTCACTCCAAGATGTTGTATACAATCCCTGACCGAGATAATCAAGTGATTTCTTCTCTCACTTCCGCATGACACCCAGAGGAAGGCGTATGACGTGTTTCTACAGTCCTAAGTGACATGCCCTTTTATAGACAAGGGCTTGAAGAGCGACATCGATTTTGGAAATCTCACTTCCGGATAGGAAATGGGCTGTAAAAAATAGTTCTGTTGCACTTAGAGAAATAATTAAAACGGTTTTAGAAACTAGAGACTGTTTTCTATCCAATAGTAATAATAATATGCATATTGTAAGAGCAAAAATTGATTAAGAGGCCGTTTGAAAATTTGCACATATTTTCCAGTTTTTCAATACGCCCCCTGCAGCCATAACAGGTTAAACCCCTACAACTCATCCAGAACGCCGCAGCCCGTCTGGTGTTCAACCTTTCCAAGTTCTCTACGTCACCCCGCTCCTCCGCTCTCTCCACTGGCTTCCAGTTGAAGCTCGCATCCGCTACAAGACCATGGTGCTTGCCTACGGAGCTGAGGGGACGGCACCTCCGTACCTTCAGGCTCTGATCAGGCCTACACCCAAACAAGGGCACTGCGTTCATCCCACCTCTGGCCTGCTCGCCTCCCTACCTCTGAGGAAGTACAGCTCCGCTCAGCCCAGTCAAAACTGTTCACTGCTCTGGCACCCCAATGGTGGAACAAACTCCCCCACGACGCCAGGTCAGCGGAATCAATCACCACCTTCCGGAGACACCTGAAACCCCACCTCTTTAAGGAATACCTAGGATAGGATAAAGTAATCCTTCTAACCCCCCCCCCCCTTAGAGTTAGATGGCACTATTGTAAAGTGGTTGTTCCACTGGACATCATAAGGTGAATGCACCAACTTGTAAGTCGCTCTGGATAAGAGCGTCTGCTAAATGACTTAAATGTAATGTAATGTAAATGTAAATGTGACTTGCAAGGTAGGGTTGCACGATTCTGGTATATTTCCCAGGTTTACCAGAAATCCCAGTTAGAAAATTCCTGGACATTTTTCAACCAGGATTTTTTGAAAATCTGAGAATCTGCAACACTACTTGCAGGCCTGATGTGGCCTGTAAACCATGAATTTCAGGCCACTGTATTTGGGTAAAGTTAAGACTCAAAATAATGTCTTATGAGATATACTACATGACCACAAGTATGTGAACACCTGCTCATCGAACATCTCATTCCAAAATAATGGGCATTAATTTAGAGTTGATCCCCCTTTGCTGCCAAAACAGCCTTCACTCCTCTGGGAAAGCTTTCACTTTTATTGGAAAGCTTCCATTCAGCCACAAGAGCATTAGTGAGGTCGGATACTGATGTTGGGCTCGCAGTTGGATTTCCAATTCATCCCAAATATGTTCGATGGAGTTGAGGTCAGGGCTCTGTGCAGCCCAGTCAAGTTCCACATCTATCTCGACAAACCATTTCAGTATAGTCCTCGCTTTGTGCATGGGGGGCATGGTCATGCTGAAACAGGAAAGGGCCTTTTCCAAACTGTTGCCACAAAGTTGGAAGCACAGAATAGTTTAGAATGTCATTATATGGTGTAGAGTTAAGATTTTCCTTCACTGGAACTAAGAGGCCTAGCCCAAACCATGAAAACAGCCCCAGACCATCATTCCTCCTCCACCAAACCTTACAGTTGGCATATGCATTCGGGCATGCAGTGTTCTCCTGGCATCCGCCAAACCCAGATTCGTCCTGTCGGACTGCCAGATGGTGAAGCGTGATTCATCACTACAGAGAATGCGTTTCCACTGCTCCAGAGCTAGCTCCTGACGAACAATTCTTGTGCTGATGTTGCTTCCAGAGGCAGTTTGGAACAGTTATTTTGCTGACTTTGCTTCCAGAAGCAGTTTGGAACTCGGTAGTGAGTGTTGCAACCAAGGACAGATGATATTTACGCTCTTCAGCACTCGCCGGTCCCGTTCTGTGAGCTTGTGTGGCCTTCCGCTTTGGGGCTGAGATGTTCCTCCTAGACGTTTCCAATTCGCAATAACAGCACATACACTTGCAGCTCTAGCAGGGCAGAAATTTTATGAACTAACATGTTGGAAAGTTGGCTTCCTATGACGGTGCCACATTGAAAGTCACTGAGCTCATCAGGAAGGTCATTCCACTTTCAATGTTTGTCTTTGGAGATTGCATGACTGTGTGCTCGATTTTGTACACCGGTAAACAACCGGTGTGTCTGAAATAGCCAAATCCACTAAGTTGAAGGGGTGTCCACATACTTTTGTATATATAGCGTATGTAATGTATTGTCAAAAGAGTTTAATTGTAATGATAACATTCGCCTAGGAACTCACTTGACGAAGGCCACAGGACTGAAAATGAACGAATTCAACAATGGGCACTCTCACTAACAAATACAGTTGCGTGGAAATGCTTCAAGACACTCGAAAAGGCACTGGTAAATAATATTGGAGGCTGGCTAAGTGGGGGACTTAATCAAAATGTTCATGCTGATGCAACTCAAATCTGGACCCCTGCAGGGTCACAGTGACTCTTTCGGGTTTGAGTAATGACTACAAAATCACTTTAAGTAACTGTACTCTTATATTAAGTTTAACAGGTTTCCTCAAAAGTTTTGAGTAATGACACCACATTGGACTTTACAGTGTGCTGGGGCAAATGCCAGCTATCCACGCGTTTTCCAGCGGCCCTACCTGTATGTCTTTACTGTCCCTCCCTAACAATCTGTGTAGTAGGAGTTGGTCAGTGCTGCTCTCAAGACGACAGTTGGGAAATACAGATTTACCCGGCTTCACCTTTACTGCCCCGCGTAATACGATTTGCTCTGGCTAAAACAGAGAGAAAGAGAGCCTCTGTTTTAATTTTAACAAGTAAGTTCGGTGTATGCATGTGCCGTGTGCAGCAGTGTCTCAATGTTTGATCATCACGCTTGGCAACAGAAAGATACTAGACACTAACTCGTACAAGTAGTTACCACTAAATCTCCCCATT
This sequence comes from Salvelinus sp. IW2-2015, assembly GCF_002910315.2. NCBI lineage: Eukaryota > Metazoa > Chordata > Actinopteri > Salmoniformes > Salmonidae > Salvelinus > Salvelinus sp. IW2-2015. The sequence continues at coordinate 38,195,566 of NC_036858.1, forward strand.
TCAAGTGTAGGCGAGAGACAGGGGCAGGCGAGGGCTGCTGTGCTTGTTTGAGAATGCGTTCTAGTGTCAGTCGCCGTCTATGACAGCCTGAATAGGATTTGTGTGCTTTTGGAGCCAACATGGTAAGACATTATTTCATGTTTGATGTGAGCGTTGTAATATTTGGTTCATGTCAGGGAATAATGTGAAAACGGTAGTTAATGTGTTAGTTATTTGAATGTTCGTACTCTACAGCCTTTGTAATGTATTGCTGTGTCGTGTGTGAATCTATGCGCTAGGCATTTCCTTTCAAATAACACTACTATGCAGTGTAATCATTGCAGTATTGGGGATGCCAGTAATAAATAATTATAATGTGATAATAATTTGGACTATATTTCATCCACTGACAATGCGTCATCATAGAGCAGCCTAAAGTAGACCGTTCCGTTAATCTTTTGAAAGTTACGTTTTAAAGCACACTGATTGCATGAGCATTCACATTGGATTATGCAAGAGTGATATCCTATTCGTGTCAGTGCTTTACTGTAAACTGCAGCTGCAGGAAAAACAAAGTTTACTTCCAGCACTTCATGTCTTCCTGAGTGAAATGGTCTGTGTTTTTGTTTTATGCACGGGGAGAAGAATCCCAAAATTTCTCCACCGAGTCACCACACTATAGCGTCTTCACGTGCATGGGTCAGGTCTCCCACGCGTTGACGCACATACAGGACACACTAAATACACATGTGTGCCAAATAAGGGTTATTTGGCTTGTAACCATAGCGGATCCTTTTTTGGTTCTATGTGGAACCTGTATCGCAGTAGCGATGCGTGGGTAAAATAACTTGGGAAGCCAAGCCAGAAAAAAAGCCATATTATAACCTATGTGTTGTGATAATTGCGTTGTTTGCTCTATAACCTGTTAGTTCTATGCCTTGCGACCATGACATGTAGTTCTAAGGTCAAGACAATAACAAGACACAGTGGGAGAATATTATTTCAACCACACCTTTGTTTCATCACAAAACCTGAGATCAACCTCTGTCTGGTGAAGTCCTCAATGTAATAAACAATTACATGACCTACAGCATGGTCAAGCAAGTTAATGTTTCTGACATTTTTGGACTACTTAACTACTAGTCTTATTGATTTAGAACAATGGAGAGTTACCGCAAGTTGCAAATAAAACAGGAGCTGCCTATACTATTCCAGCACCTTTTCAACTTCAACATTTCTACATCATCAAATCACCTATGATTAGTCTAATACAGTGACAACTAAAAGATACCAAAAAACGATTTAGTTCAAGCAACAACTTATGCTAAATATGATGTGGCTTTCCATGGTTCTGATTTCTCTGTGTGTATGTGTGTGTATGCATGCATGCATTAGTACATGTGGAAAAAAACATGTTGATTTACACAACTGCCATCCTGCTCTCTTTCATGTAGGCAAAACGTCTATGACTGTCATACAGTACAGACTTTTATTTGTTGTCCTAGGCAATTTTAGCTAGCTAGCTAGCTAGCCACCTGACAGTTGTTCCTGTCTATAACATGATGCTCTCGATGTGATGTGATTGGAGTGAAGCCAAATCCAAACTGGATTCCCTTGACACTTTGTTTTGGTGCGCCAGGACCATTTACAGTTGAGCTCACTCAGTTTAGCTCAACACTGATTGGCTATTATTTTGTACTTTTTTATCAAGGGATGCCAAATGCTCTATGGCTTCCCTTGCATTCAATGCTATGGACGGCAACAATGTCATACTCTTTTTGACCAGACAGCATCATATAGATTGCCAAGACATACAAGGACAGAGGGCGCGCTGTTTCGCTCACTTGGATGCTTTCTCCGGTGAGATACATTCAGCCTCTTGCGAATTGAAGGAAAACTAAGAAACAGAGAGACGAAAGAAACACATTTTTCATTATCTTCTTCTTGATACATTTTTTGGGGGAAGCCTGGCTTCCCTTGTCATCCATGAATACACACCACTGCTGTATGGTGCTATAAATCAGGGTTTCCCAAACTCTAAACAGTTTCCTAAGGTTCTATAAAGAACCATAAAAAAYGTTATATATAGCAACAAAAAAGGGTTCCGCTATGATATATTTTTACCAGATTTGGAAAATAACATGTACTTGTTTTTTCCTGAATTAAGTACCAATTTCAGTTAAACAAAGGCTTTCTGCAGGGCAATAAAGGCAGATTTTTTTTTTTTTACAGATTAACAATATTTGTTTATATAAATACTAAAAAGAACCAGACCAAGAATCGGTCTCTGTGGGACACCCTTTGTTATGCCCAGAAAACCTGAGGTTATGGTTCTTTGGGATGGTTATAGTTTTGCTCTAGTACAGTGGCCTGAAACTCATAGTTTACAGGCCTGCAAGTCACATTATGCTGTCTTGCAAAGTGGTGGGTAATTCCTATTAGAATTCTTTCCCCAACAGTCTTGAAAGAGTTCCCACATATGCTGAGCACTTGTTGGCTGCTTTTCCTTCACTCTGCGGTCCAAATCATCCCAAACCATCTCAATTTGGTTGAGGTTGGGGGATTGTGGAGGCCAGGTCATCTGATGCAGCACTCCATCACACTCCTTCTTGGTAAAATAGCCCATACACAGCCTGGAGGTGTGTTGGGTCATTGTCCTGTTGAAAAACAAATGATTGTCCTACTATGTCCAAACCAGATTGGATGGCGTATTGCTGCAGAATGCTGTGGTATCCATGCTGGTTAAGTGTGCCGTGAATTCTAAATAAATCACAGACAGTGTCACCAGCAAAGCACCCCCACGCCATAACACCTTTTCAATGCTTTACGGTGGGAAATACACATGCGGAGATCATCCGTTCACCCACACTGCATCTCACAAAGACACAGCGATTGGAACCAAAAATCTACAATTTGGACTCCAGACCAAAGGACAGATTTCCACCGGTCTAATGTCCATTGCTTGTGTTTCTTGAACCAAGCAAGTCTCTTCTTATTGGTGTCCTTTAGTAGTGGTTTCTTTGCAGCAATTCGACCATGAAGGCCTAATTCACACAGTTATTACATACAGTGGGGCAAAAAAGTATTTAGTCAGCCACCAATTGTGCAAGTTCTCCCACTTAAAAAGATGAGAGAGGCCTGTAATTTCCATCACAGGTACACTTCAACTATGACAGACAAAATGAGAAAAGAAAAACCAGAAAATCACTTTGTAGGATTTGTAATGAATTTATTTGCAAATTATGGTGGAAAATAAGTAGTGAAGGGCTGTTTGTTTAGTTAAACATACATGTGTTATACATTGGTTTAAAGATTAACTTCTTTAAAGATTAACTTCTTGACAATAGCTTCGTCAATAGAAAAGGATAAACAAGAAAGGCACACTGTCCTTAAATTTTTCAGAGTAAATGCCTGAAACAATGCCTAAAGACTGGCCACATGTAGTGGAAGCCTTAGGGATCGTGAACTGCGTTATAAGTCTTTGCATTCAATGGAAAAACAGCCATTTCAAAATAATAGCACTTCCTGGATGGATTTTCCTCAGGTTTTCGCCTGCCATATCAGTTCCGTTATACTCACAGACATTATTTTAACAGTTTTGGAAACTTTAGAGTGTTTTCTATCCAAATCTACCAATTATATGCATATCCTAGCTTCTAGGCCTGAGTAGCAGGCAGTTTACTTTGGGCACGCTTTTCATCCAAAATTTTGAATGCTGTCCCCTATCCCCAAAAAGTGTTTAACTTCTGGTGTAGACCCTCCGAACCTCAGCACTCCATCAGTGACATGAATAAGTATATTTTCATATTCTCAGAACCAAACAAAGGGAAGGGCCTTTTTGCACATCAGATGTACAGCCTTGTCAAAGCCTTCAAGGGAAAATTACTCCTCGTGACCCACCAACTAGAAGCCAACAATCTCACCCACCTTCAGACACTACTAGTCTGTTTCCTATGAGATGACCAGCGGGAGAAGTATACATCGCTGCTGCGTGCTTTGAACAGTGAGTTTTGTCGTCGTTTTGAGGATTTCAAAGTGTTGGAAAATGACATGCTGTTGGTTTCTTCTCCTTTCACCTTCAATGTGAATAACGCTCCCACTGACCTGCAACTTGAGCTTATCGATCTTTAGTCTGATGCAGTGATTGGAGAACTATTCAAAACAATGTCACTAACGAGGTTCTATGCATCTCTCGATGAACAAAACTTTCCAAAGATTAGAAGTCATGCTCAGATGTTTGTACTGTTTGGGTCAACCTATGTACTCTATGTGAACAGACATTTTCATTCATGACATGCACAAGTCCTGCGCATAGGGACATCAGCAACTATACCTGATTTCACTGCTCTAGTCAATGCCCATCAGAGAGTTCACTCCACACACTGATTGAGTAGTTCAAATGTAATGTTGAGCTCTCTCTCTTTCTTCTGTTTTTGTGCATACCCGTTAGTTCTGTCCGTGGTGCTGAATGCAGAGTGTACAGTACTTTTCCCTCTGTGTAGTTCATTGCATGTTTAAAAATGAAAATACCTACCAAAAGGAGAACATGGATGTGGTTTATTTTTGTGCTTGTTAAACAAGTAAAATAAGTAGCAAATCTGGATGTGATTTACAGTAGATACATCTGTCAACACAGTCATACACATGATGTATAATCCTGTAATATGATTCTGGCCCACGATGGGAAAAATGTATTCTTATGTGGCCTTCCATGGAAAATAATTGCACAGGCCTGGTCTAAGCCCTGTCTAAACTGAGGGTGGGGGTGGAATTGTTTTAAAAAGGCCCAGCATCATCCGGGTAGGCCGTCATTGTAAATAAGAATTTGTTCTTAACACTCCTGCTGTGTTCCGGTCGAATTGGACCGATTTACAAGTTTTCTCTCTGTAAAATGTCATTAATTTCATCTGATTGTCACAAGGTTCCATGATTTTGTCCACACAGGGCATCTGAAAACACAAAATACATTTAGATGATTTTCATTACATTTTGGGTGTTTTCTTTAACTTTTGTACACCTGTGGTGTTTCCAGTCAAAAATGATTGTTCTTTATCTTAATATTTTTTTTTATTGGCCAGTCTTAGATATGTATTTTTTTTCCCACTCTGCCTAGAAGGCCAGCATGAAACTGGTGTTTTGCTGATACTATTTAATGAAGCTGCCAGTTGAGGACTTGTCCTCTGGCTCAGTTGTGCACCGGGGCCTCCCACTCCTTTTTTCTATTCTGGTTAGAGACAGTTTGCACTGTTCTATGAAGGGAGTAGTACACAGCGCTGTACAAGACCTTCAGTTTCTTGACAATTTCCTGCATGGATTAGCCTTCATTTCTCAGAATAAGAATAGACTTGTTATGCTGATTAATGCGGACCCAAAAGCGACTTAAAGAAACAGAGTCTTTATTCCAGGCAAAAACACGACAGGGCGGAACAAGGACGCAGGACAGCAAACATCAAACAAGAATCCGACAAGGACAGGAGCGGAAAACAGAGGGAGAAATAGGGACTCTAATCAGAGGGCAAAATAGGGGACAGGTGTGAAAGAGTAAATGAGGTCGTTAGGAGAATGAGAAACAGCGTGGAGAGAGGAAGCGGAGAGCGATAGAGAGCAGAGATGCCGGCGGTGTGACGAGGCTGTACGAGAGGGAGGGTAGGAGAGAGAGAGAGAGAAAGAGGAAAGAACCTAATAAGACCAGCAGAGGAAGCACAGGGAAAGACATGAAAATAAATGACAAAACATGACATGACCCCCCACTCACCGACAGCGCCTTGCGCACACTCGAGGAGCGAACCCTGGCGGCAATCGGAGGAAATCTATTCATCAACGAACGGTCCAGCACGTCCGCAGATGGAACCCAACTCCTCTCCTCAGGACCGTAACCCTCCCAATCCACTAAGTACTGATGACCACGTCCCGAGAACGCATATCATGATCTTCCGTACTTGTAAATCAGGTGCGCCCTCTGCAGAGGACGGGGGGGGGGGAGGGAAGACGAACGGGTGGCGCGAGAAAGGCTTGACACAGGAGACATGGAAGACAGGGTGGACGGGACGAAGAGTCGCGGGAAGAAGCAGTCGCACAGCGACAGGATTGACGACCTGAGAGACACTGGAACGTGACCAATAACCGCGGAGTCAACTTGCGAGAAGCTGTCCGTAAGGGGGAGGTTGCGGAGGGTAAGCACCACACTCTCTGACCGGACAATACCTAGGACTCCCTTATCCCAGCGTTTATTGGCGGCTCCTCACAGTCTGCGCGCCCTGTAACGGCAAAGTGCAGACCTGACCCTCCTCCAGGGTGCGCTCACACGTTGGAACAAGCCCTGAGTCGGAGCGAGCCGCTGGACTCGGCGGAGCCTGCGGATGAGAACAGCAGGAGGCTCGGTACCCAAGACTACTCTGAAACGGAGATAGCCCGGTAGCTGAAGCGCAGGAAGCGAGTTTGAGCGTACTCAGCCCAGGGAGCTGTTTGCCCAAGACGCAGGGTTTCGAACGAAAGGCTGCGTAATATGGCGACAAATGACTGATTGGCCCTCTCTGCTTGACCGTTAGAATTGGGGTGAACCCGGAAGAGAGACTGACGGAAGACCAGTACCGATCAAACGACAAGACCCTCCAAAACTGTGACGTGAATTGGCGACCTCCTCGTCTGAAACGGCGTCTAAACGGTCGCCATGAATTCTGAACACACTTCTCAATGATGCCTGTCCGTTCCTTAGCGGAAGGAAGCTTAGCGAGGGGAATGAAAATGGCCTGCCTTAGAGAACCTATCGATAACCGTAAGAATCACAGTCTTCCCCGCAGACGAAGGCAGACGCGGTAATAAAGTCTAAGGCGATGTGAGACCCATGGTCGAGAAGGAAATGGGAAGCGGTCTGAGACGACCGGGCGGAGGAAGGTACCTGAGCAGTCTCTGCGCGTGTCGGAACACGCCGCGAGGCTTCAGTCGACACTAGATACAGGCGCGTGGTCACGCTCCCTGAGTAGGCCCCAAAACCTGTCTGGCGAATTAGAAGCAAGCGCTACCCCGCTCCCGGCGGCAGGTGGCCAGCTAACTTGCCGCGAGTTGAGCCCACTGAAGAACAGCCAGTACGAGTAATAGCAGGACCGAACGAGAAGGTTACTAGGGGACAGAGCGCACCGCGCGACGCAGTGTGGGGTGAGTGCTTGCTTTACCTGTCTCTCAATTCCCAGACAGTCAACCCGACAACACGCCCTTCAGGGAGAATCCCCTCGGGTCGGTAGAAGCCACAGAAGAACTAAAGAGACGAGATAAGGCATCAGGCTTGGTGTTTCTTATTTCCCGGGCGAATGGAAATCACGAACTCGAAACGAGCGAAAAACAAACGCCAACGAGCTTGACGCATAAGTCGTTTGGACCGAACGGATGTACTCAAGGTTCTTATGGTCAGTCCAAACGACAAAAGGGACGGTCCCCCTCCAACCACTGTCGCCATTCGCCTATGGCTAAGCGGATGGCGAGCAGTTCGCGGTTACCCACATCATAGTTGCGTTCCGATGGCGACAGGCGATGAGAAAAGTAAGCGCAAGGATGGACCTTATCGTCAGAATGGAAGCGCTGGGACAGAATGGCTCCACGCACCTCTGAAGCGTCAACCTCGACAATGAATTGTTTAGTGACGTCAGGAGTAACAAGGATAGGGGGGATGTAAAACGCTTCTTGAGGAGACTAACAAAGCCCCTGGGCGGAACCGGACCACTTAAAGCAAGACTTGACAGAAGTCAGAGCTGTGAGAGGGGCAGCCACTTGACCGAAATTACGAATGAAACGCCGATAGAAATTAGCGAAACCGAGAAAGCGCTGCAACTCGACACGTGACTTAGGAACGGGCCAATCGCTGAACAGCCTGGACCTTAGCGGGATCCATCTGAATGCCTTCAGCGGAAATAACAGAACCGAGAAATGTGACAGAGGAGACATGAAAGGCGCACTTCTCAGCCTTCACGTAGAGACAATTCTCTAAAAGGCGCTGGAGTACACGTCGAACGTGCTGAACATGAATCTCGAGAGACGGTGAAAAAATCAGGATATCGTCAAGGTAAACGAAAACAAAGATGTTCAGCATGTCTCTCAGTACATCATTAACTAATGCCTGAAAGACAGCTGGAGCATTTGCGAGACCGAACGGCAAAACCCGGTATTCAAAATGCCCTAACGGAGTGTTAAACGCTGTCTTCCACTCGTCCCCCCTCTGATGCGTACGAGATGGTAAGCGTTACGAAGGTCCAACTTAGTAAAGAACCTGGCTCCCTGCAAAATCTCGAAGGCTGACGACATAAGGGGAAGCGGATAACGTTCTTAACCGTATGTCATTCAGCCCTCGATAATCCACGCAGGGGCGCAGAGTACCGTCCTTCTTCTTAACAAAGAAAAACCCCGCTCCGGCGGGAGAGGAAGAAGGCACACGGTACCGGCGTCGAGAGAAACAGACAGATAATCCTCGAGAGCCTTACGTTCGGGAGCCGACAGAGAGTATAGTCTACCCCGAGGGGGAGTGGTCCCCGGAAGGAGATCAATACAACAATCATACGACCGGTGAGGAGGAAGGGAGTTGGCTCTGGACCGACTGAAGACCGTGCGCAGATCATGATATTCCTCCGGCACTCCTGTCAATCACCAGGTCTCCTTGAGTAGAGGGGACAGAAGAAACAGGAGGGATAGCAGACATTAACACTTCACATGACAAGAAACGTTCCAGGATAGGATAGAATTACTAGTCCACATTAATAGAAGGATTATGACAGACTAGCCAGGGATGACCCAAAACAACAGGTGTAAAAGGTGAACGAAAAATCAAAAATGAAATAGTCTCACTGTGATTACCAGATACTGTGAGGGTTAAAGGTAGTGTCTCACATCTGATACTGGGAAGAGGACTACCATCTAAGGCGAACATGGGCGTGGATTTCTCTAACTGTCTGAGAGGAATGTCATGTTTCGAGCCCATGCTTCGTCCATAAAACAACCCTCAGCCCCAGAGTCTATCAAGGCACTGCAGGAAGCAGCCGAACCGGTCCAGCGTAGATGGACCGACAAGGTAGTACAGGATCTTGATGGAGAGACTGAGTAGTAGCGCTCACCAGTAGCCTCCGCTTACTGATGAGCTCTGGCCTTTTACTGGACATGACATGACAAAATGTCCAGCAGAACCGCAATAGAGGCAAAGGCGGTTGGTGATTCTCCGTTCCCTCTCCTTAGTCGAGATGCGAATACCTCCCAGCTGCATGGGCTCAGTCTCTGAGCCGGGGGAGGAGATGGTTGAGATGCGGAGAGGGGAAAACACCGTTAACGCGAGCTCTCCTCCACGAGCTCGGTGACGAAGATCTACCCGTCGTTCTATACGGATGGCGAGTGCAATCAAAGAGTCCACGCTGGAAGGAACCTCCCGGGAGAGATCTCATCCTTAACCTCAGCGTGGAGTCCCTCCAGAAACAAGCGAGCAACGCCGGCTCGTTCCAGTCACTGGAGGCAGCAAGAGTGCGAAACTCTTAGAGTAATCCGTTATGGATCGATCACCTTGCATAGGGAGCCAGGACCCTGGAAGCCTCCTTCCCAAAAACTGAACGATCAAAAACGTATCATCTCCTCTTTAAAGTTCAGATAATCGATAGAACACTCAGCCCTTGCCTCCCAGATGGCTGTGCCCCACTCCCGAGCCCGACAGTAAGGAGTGATATGACGTAAGCGATCCGAGCTCTCTCTCTTGAGTACTGTTTGGGCTGGAGAGAGAACACAATATCACACTGGGTGAGAAAGGAGCGACACTCAGTGGGCTGCCCAGAGTAACAAGGTGGGTTATTAACCCTAGGTTCCGGAGACTTGGAAGACCAGGAAGTATCTGGTGGCCCGAGACGAAGACTCTGAAACTGTCCAGAGAGATCGGAGACCTGAGCGGCCAGGGTTTCAACGGCATGACGAGCAGCAAACAATTCCTGCTCGTGTCTGCCGAGCATAGCTCCCTGGAACTCGACGGCAGTGTTGGAGAATCCATAGTCGCTGGGTCCATCTTGGTCGATTCTTCTGTTATGCTGATTAATGCGGACCCAAAGCGACTTAAAGAAACAGAGTCTTTATTCCAGGCAAAAACACGACAGGGCGGAACAAGGACGCAGGACAAGCAAACATCAAACAAGAATCCGACAAGGACAGGAGCGGAAAACAGAGGGAGAAATAGGGACTCTAATCAGAGGCAAAATAGGGGACAGGTGTGAAAGAGTAAATGAGGTCGTTAGGAGAATGAGAAACAGCTGGGAGCAGGAACGGAACGATAGAGAGAGAGAGCGGGAGAGGGAGAGAGGGAGGAGGAGAGAGAGAGAGAGAAGAGGGAAAGAACCTAATAAGACCAGCAGAGGGAAGCACAGGGACAAGACATGAAAATAAATGACAAAACATGACAAGACTGAGGAGTTTCAGAAGAAAGGTCTTTGTTTCTGGCCATTTTGAGCCTGCAATCGAATCCACAAATGCTGAAGCTCTGAAGGCCAGTTTTATTGCTTCTTTAATCAGAACAATAGTTTTCAGCTGTGCTAACAATAGCAAAAGGGTTTTCTAATGATCAATTAGCCTTTTAAAATTATCAACTTGGATTAGCTAACACAAATTAGTAATTACAACATTAACAATGTCTACATTGTATTTTCTGATCAATTTGATGTTATTTTAATGGACATAAAATGAGCTTTTCTTTCAAAAACAAGGCATTTCTAAGTGAGCCAAAACTTTGAACGGTAGTGTATATAGTATGTATAAGCTGGAAGTGGAAGCCTGTGATGTTGTTCATTAGTTTACTCCAATTAAGGAAGGGGTGGTTGGGTTTGCAGGAAATAATAAAGGGAAAATGTATTTTAAAAATGTGTGTGTGTGTGTGTATGAACTCAGCAAAAATGAAACGTCCTCTCACTGTCAACTATGTTTATTTTCAGCAAATTTAACATGTGTAATTATTTGTATGAACATAAAAAGATTCAAACACTGGACAAAACTGAACATGTTCCACAGACATGTGACTAACAGAAATTGAATAATGTGTCCCTGAACAAGGGGGGAGGTCAAAATTAAAAGTAACAATCGGTGACTGGTGTGGCCACCAGCTGCATTAACTTCTTATGGCTGCATCCCGCTCCGGGAATCCGATATGACAGCAGCCAGTGAAAGTGCAGGGCGCCAAATTCAAACAGAAATCTCATAATTAAAATTCCTCAAACATACATGTGTCTTATATTATTTTAAAGGTAATCTTGTTGTTAATTTCAAATATGCTTTTCAACGAAAGCACTACAAACGATTATGTTAGGTCACCACCAAACCACAATAAGCACAGCCATTTTTCCAGCGAAAGATAGCTTTCACAAAAAGCAGAAATAGAGATAAAATGAATCACTAACCTTTGATTATCTTCATCAGATGACACTCATAGGACTTCATGTTACACAATACATGCATGTTTTGTTTGATAAAGTTCATATTTATAACAAAAAATCTGAGTTTACATTGGCGCATGACATTCACTAGTTCCAAAAACATCAAGTGATTTTGCATAGCCACATTGTTTCAACAGAAATACTCATCATGAATGTAGATGATAATACAAGTTATACACATGGAATTATAGATATACCTCTCCTTAATGCAACCGCTGTGTCAGATAAAAAAATTAAATAAAAACATGCAATAATCTGAGACGGAGCTCAGAACAATAGCCAAATTAACCGCCATGTTGGGGTCAACAGATACCAGAAAATACATGATAAATGTTTCCTTACCTTTGATGAACTTCATCAGAATGCTGTCCTAGGAATCCCAGGTCCACAATAAATGCTTGATTTGTTCGATAATGACCGTTATTTATGTCCAATTAGCTACTTTGGTTAGCGCGTTGGCGGTAAACAATTCCAAAGTCACAACGTGCATCCACTATAATGTGACGAAATGTCCAAAAGTTCCGTAACAGTCAGTAGAAACATGTCAAACGATGTACTGAATCAATCTTTAGAATGTTGTTAACATACATCTTGAATAACGTTCCAACCGGAGAATTAGATTGACTTCAGAAGAGTGTTTTCTATCCAATACGAATAATAATATGCATATATTAGCAACTGGGACTGAGGAGCAGGCAGTTTACTATGGGCACCTCTGTGCACCTTTCATCCAAGCTACTCAATACTGCCCCTGCAGCCATAAGAAGTTAACCTGTCTAGGACTGGACCCCGTTCCGCTAGCGGAACCCCTCGCCAACAGCCAATGAAATTGCAGGGCGCCAAATACAAATCAACAGAAATCTCATAAATCAAATTTCTCAAACATACAAGTATTAGGCTCCATTTTAAAGATATAATTCTCGTTAATCCAGCCACAGTGTCTGTTTAAAAAAATGATTTACAGCGAAAGCTCCACAAACGATTATGTTAGGTCATCACGAAGTCACAGAAAAACCCAGCCATTTTCCCCCCAAAGAGAGGAGTCACAAAAAGCACAAATAGAGATAAAATGAATCACTAACCTTTGATGTTCTTCATCAGATGACACTCATAGGACTTCATGTTACACAATACATGTATGTTTTGTTCGGTAAAGTTCATATTTATATCCAAAAATCTCATTTTACATTGGCATGTTACGTTCAGTAGTTCCAAAACATGCAGTGATTTTGCATAGAGCCACATGAATTTACAGAAATACTCATGTATTTGTACATATAAATGTTGATGAAAATACATGTGTTATACATGGAAATATTGATAAACTTCTCCTTAATGCCACCGTTGTGTCAGATTTCAAAAAACAATTACGGAAAAAGCATAATCTGAGTACGGTGCTCAGAGCCCAAAACAGCCAAAAGAAATATCTGCCATGTTGCGCCGTCAACATTAGTCAGAAATAGTATTATAAATATTCACTTACCTTTGATGATCTTCATCAGAATGCACTCCCAGGAATCCCAGTTTGACAATAAATGTTTGATTTGTTCCATAAAGTCCATCAATTATGTCCAAATAGCTTCTTTTGCATGGGCGTTTGGTAAACAAATCCAAACGCTCGTTCAGGTCCAGTCGGATGAAAAGTTCAAAAAGTTATATTATAGGTCGTAGAAACTTGTCAAACTAAGTATAGAATCAATCTTTAGGATGTTTTTATCATAAATGTTCATTATTAATGTTCCAACCGGAGAATTCGGAATTCCATTCCAGAAAAGCAATGGAACGAGAGCTACCTCTCATGTGAAATGCGCGTGACTGAGAACGAGGCTGCTGCCAGACCCCTTAGTCAAACAGCTCTCATCTGGCCCCCCTTCACAGGAGAAGCCTGAAACAACGTTCTAAAGACGGTTGACATCTAGTGGAAGCCTTAGGAAGTACAATATGACCCCATTTCCACTGTATTTGATAGGCCAAGTGTTGAAAAACTACCATCCTCAGATTTCCCACTTCCTGTTTGGATTCTTTCTCAGGTTTTTGCCTGCCATATGAGTTCTGTTATACTCACAGACATCAGTCAAACAGTTTTAGAAACTTCAGTGTTTTCTATCCAATACTATTAATAATTCACATATATTAGCATCTGGGACTGAGTAGGAGGCAGTTTACTCTTGGCACGCTATTCATCCAAAAGTGAAAATGCTGCCCCCTATCCCAAAGAAGTTAAGTACTGCAGTGCATCTCCTCCTCATGGACTGCACTAGATTTGCCAGTTCTTGCTGTGAGATGTTACCCCACTCTTCCACCAAGGCACCTGCAAGTTCCCGGACATTTCTGGGGGGAATGACCCTAGCCCTCACCCTCCGATCCAACAGGTCCCAGACGTGCTCAATGGGATTGAGATCTGGGCTCTTCGCTGGCCATGGCAGAACCTTGACATTCCTGTCCTGCAGGAAGTCACGCACAGAACGCGCTGGTGGCATTGTCATGCTGGAGGGTCATGTCAGGATGAGCCTGCAGGAAGGGTACCACATGAGGGAGGAGCATGTCTTCCTTGTAACGCACAGCGTTGAAAATGCCTGCAATGACTACAAGCTCAGTCCGATGATGCTGTGACACACTGCCCCAGACCATGACGGACCCTCCACCTCCAAATCGATCCCACTCTAGAGTACAGGCCTCGGTGTAACGCTCATTCCTTCGACGATAAATGCGAATCCAACCATCACCCCTGGTGAGACAAAACCGTGACTCGTCAGTGAAGAGCACTTTTTGCCAGTCCTGTCTGGTCTAGCGACGGTGGGTTTGTGCCCATAGGCGACGTTGTTGCCGGTGAAGTCTGGTGAGGACCTGCCTTACAATAGACCTACAAGCCCGCAGTCCAGCCTCTCTCAGCCTATTGCGGACAGTCTGAGCACTGATGGAGGGATTGTCCATTCCTGGTGTAACTCGGGCAGTTGTTGTTACCATCCTGTACCTGTCCCGCAGGTGTGATGTTCGCATGTACCAATCCTGTGCAGGTGTTGTTACATGTGGTCTGCCACTGCGAGGACAATCAGCTTTCCGTCCTGTCTCCCTGTAGCGCTGTCTTAGCCGTCTCACAGTATGGATATTGCAATTTATTGCCCTGGCCACATCTGCAGTCCTCATGCCTCCTTGCAGCATCCCTAAGACACGTTCACGCAGATGAGCATGGACCCTGGGCATCTTTCTTTTGGTGTTTTTTAGAGTCAGTAGAAAGGCCTCTTTAGTGTCCTAAGTTTTCATAAGTGTGACCTTAATTGCCTACCGTCTGTAAGCTGTTAGTGTCTTAATGACCATTCCACAGGTGCATGTTCATTAATTGTTTATGGTTCATTGAACAAGCATGGTAAACAGTGTTTAAACCCTTTACAATGAAGATCTGTGAAGTTATTTGGATTTTTACGAATTATCTTTGAAAGACAGGGTCATGAAAAAGGGACATTTCTTTTTTTGCTGAGTTTTATATAAACTTATAACATTTCTCACAGCTCTGGTTATATAAAGATTTTTTGAGGCCTTGCTCACCAATTCATTCTGTTGCAGCACAATGACCAAACGATATACTGTATGTGAGACTCTTGATCATATCTTTTGATCATGACACTGGTGAGGAGGAGAGAGTCCTTCTTTAAAATTTGACAAGAAGTTGTCTGTGATAAAATAGCACAATATGTTCCATCTGAGTATTTGTCATAGTCAAAATAATCCATACATTATGATTTTTTTACTCAAAACTAGTTTTATGAGCTCAGGTCAATGAGGCCTTAACAGGCCATAAATAGCAAATAGAAGTTCCCAAAACTTGTAATGTAACAGCAGCCTTCCTCCTCTTCAAGAGAAGAGAGGGTGTAACAAGGGATCGGACCAACACGCAGCGTAGCCAGTGCTCAACATGTTTAATAAAACGATAAACAGTTGAACCACTTACAACGAATACAAAATAACGAATATGGGCAAACCGATTTGGTGCAGGAGAAAACACAAAGACAGAAATAACCACCCACAAACCCCAACACAAAAACAAGCCACCTATATATGATTCCCATTCAGAGACAGGTGCTTTGTGTTGTCTCTGATTGGAATCATATATAGGTGGCTTGTTTTGTTGTGGTTTGTGGGTGGATACGCATCTAGAGCCGTCCGTCAGTCAGGAGCCGCCAGCAGTCAGGAAGCCGCCAGCCAGTCAGGAGCCGCCAGAGCGCCAGCCAGTCAGGGAGCGCCAGAGCCGCCCAGCCAGTCAGGAGCCGCCAGAGCCGCCAGCCAGTCAGGAGCTGCCAGAGCCGCCAGCCAGTCAGGAGCTGTCAGAGCCGCCAGCCAGTCAGGAGCTGCATGAGCTGCCCTCCAGTCATGAGCTGCCCCCCAGCTGCCTGTCTGCCCAGCGCCGTCTGAGCTGCCTCTGCAGCCGCCTTCTGAGCCGCCTGCCTGTCAGCGCCATCTGAGCCGTCCGTCTGCCCAGCGCCATCTGAGCCGTCCGTCTGCCCAGCGCCGTCTGAGCCGTCCGTCTGCCCCAGCGCCGTCGGGCCGCCCGTCTGTCCAGAGCCGTCGGACGCGCCCGTCTGTCCCGAGCCATTAGAGCCGTCCGTCAGTCAGGAGCCGCTAGAGCCGTCCGTCAGTCAGGAGCCGCCAGAGCCGCCAGCCAGTCAGGAGCCGCCAGAAGCCGCCAGCCAGTCAGGAGCCGCCAGAGCCGCCAACCAGTCAGGAGCCGCCAGAGCCGCCAGCCAGTCAGGAGCTGCCTTCCAGTCATGAGCTGCCTTCCAGTCATGAGCTGCCCTCCAGTCATGAGCTCCTCGCAGTTCATGGAGCTGCCCTCCAGTCATGAGCTGCCATTCAGTCATGAGCTGCCATTCAGTCCGGAGCTGCCATTCAGTCCGGAAGCTGCCATCAGCTCCGGAGCTACCTCTCTGTTCCTGAGCTACCTCTCTGTTCTGAGCTACTCTCTTCTGGACTCTCTTCTGAGCTACCTCTCTCTTTGAGCTACCTCTCTGTCCTGAGCTACCTTCTCTGTCCTGAGCTACCTCTCTGTCCTGAGCTACCTCTCTGTCCTAAGCTACCTCTCTGTCCTAAGCTACCTCTCGGTTCGGAGCTGTCTCCTCAGTCTGATGGTGCCCTTTGTGAGGGTTCCTAGGCCAAGGTCGGCGGCGAGGGTCGCCACTCAAAGGACGCTAAGGAGGGGGTCAAAGACAATGGTGGAGTGGTGTCCTCGTCCAGCGCCCGGAGCCGCCACCGCGGACAGATGCCCACCCAGACCCTCCCCTAGAGTTTTAGGGTGTGCGTTCGGAGTCCGCACCTCAGGAGGGGGGTACTGTCAAGTTCTGACCATAGTTCTTGTGTGTTTTGCTTGTTTTAGTGTTGGTCAGGACGTGAGCTGGGTGGGCATTCTATGTTGTGTGTCTAGTTTGTCTGTTTCTATGTTTGGCCTAATATGGTTCTCAATCAGAGGCAGGTGCTTTGTGTTGTCTCTGATTGGGAATCATATATAGGTGGTTTGTTTTGTGTTGGGGTTTGTGGGTGGTTGTTTCCTGTCTCTGTGTTTTCTCTGCACCAGCTAGGACTGTATCGGTTTGCCACATTTTGTTATTTTGTAATTGT
Organism: Salvelinus sp. IW2-2015; assembly: GCF_002910315.2. Taxonomy (NCBI): domain Eukaryota; kingdom Metazoa; phylum Chordata; class Actinopteri; order Salmoniformes; family Salmonidae; genus Salvelinus; species Salvelinus sp. IW2-2015. The sequence goes on from NC_036858.1 coordinate 38,212,593, forward strand.
TAAGTGTTCACTGTTTATCATTATTAAATATGTTGAGCACCAACTACGCTGCGTCTTGGTCCGATCCCTGTTACAACGTAAGTTCTTGTGAACATTACTGTAACGGCAGCCTTCCCTCTCTTCACGAGAAGAGAGGGAAGGCTGCCGTTACAGTAATGTTCACAAGAACTTACGTTGATAAAAAGATCTAACACAACTTTAGGTGATAATATATGTATTATTTTGGATTTATAATCAGCTATAATGGGGCGGTCATTTTGGACAGGGAACACAGAATTAATTAACATGAAACGAACACAACAGGAGGGTTAACTGACTTGCCTAGTTAAATAAAGGGTAAATAAAACATATATATATAAAAGCACTCCACCAAATCAGGCTTTTATGTTAGAGTGGCCAGACAGAAGCCACTCCTCAGTAAAAGGCACATGACAGCCCGCTTGGATTTTGCCAAAAGGCACTTAAAGGACTCTCAGACCATGAGAAACAAGATTCTCTGGTCTGATGAAACCAAGATTGAACTCTTTGGCCTGAATGCCAAGTGTCATGTCTGGAGAAAACCTGGCACTATCCCTACGGTGAATCATGGTGGTGGCTGCATCATGCTGTGGGGATGTTTTTTAGCAGCAAGGACTGGAAGACTAGTCAGGATCGAGGGAAAGATGAACTGGGCAAAGTACATAGAGATCCATGGTGAAAACTTGCTCCAGAGCGCTCAGGACCTCAGACAGGAACGATTCACATTCCAACAGGACAACAACCCTAAGCACACAGCCAAGACAACGCAGGAGTGGCTTCGGGACAAGTCTCTGAATGTCCTTGAGTGGCCCAGCCAGAGCTCGGACTTGAACCCGATCTAACATCTCTGGAGAGACCTGAAAATAGCTGTGCAGCAAAGCTCCCCATCCAACCTGACAGAACTTGAGAAGATCTGCAGATAAGAATGGGAGAAACTTCCCAAATACAGGTGTACCAAGCTTGTAGCGTCATACCCACGAAGGCTCGAGGCTGTAATCGCTGCCAAAGGTGCTTCAACAAAGTACTGAGTGAAGTGTCTGAATACTTATTTCAATGTCAAATTTCACTTTTATTTTTGGTACATTTGCAAACATTTCTAACAACCTGTTTTTGTGTTGTCATTATGGGGTATTGTGTGTTGACTGATGAGAAAAAAACTACAATTTAATCCATTTTTAGAATAAGGCTGTAATGTAACAAAAATACTATTCCGAATGCACTGTTTATTATGATGCATGATTTACTTTGCTTCAAAGTAGCCTACAGCCAAAATCCCACCATGGAAACGTGGAGGCAATTATTTTATAAAGACTTCCTCATATGTGCTCTCCTGTTCTTTTTGTTTTCAAATCAACTTTCATTGTCGAGCAGCCAAAGGTATTATCATAGTCATATTAGCAAATGATGATAGTTGTCCATGAAGGTGTGCATTTTGGACCATTTGCGCGTGGGCCTACCACCATATACACATTACTGTGCTGAAATTGTATAGCCCCATAACATCAAAGATCCACTACCATATATTACACTGGTGTGTGTGGCCAAAGAGCTCTATTTTCATGTCATTTGTCACGTGTGCCCCTCTCCGGCCTCTAGGTCACCAGGCTGCTCGTTAGGGTGCACACCTGTCACCAGAAATATTGACCGCAACAAAGGAGCTAGATGATTGATGCCAGGTCTTTAGTACATTACATAATAATGTGACAAGCCTTAGAGTAGAAGAGGAGGTTCGACGCATCTTAACATACAGTTTCAATAAGGTAAACCAAAATAGGTTCTAAAGGTCTGATAACTCATCAGAACCAGAGGTTATACATTATCCATTCTAATATAATGAAGTAGTCCTTTTAGATTTATGAATGTACAGTAGAAATTAGCATAGAGAAGGATGGGTATATAAAAAAAAAAAAGGAAAACAAGTATGGAAGATGGCCTAATTCTACATAGAGTGAAATGGTGAATTGAATTTCTCTTCATCAAAATCCTATGCTAGCCAAATAGATGTTTTAATTGTCATGGGTGAGTAGTTTGCACTTGTGAGTCATGGCCTCTTCATTATTACCCTGGGCTCACGCGAGGAAGGTGTGTGTGTGCATGTGTGTGTGTGTATGTTTGCATGTGTGATATAACACTAATTAAACAAGGTTGGAACACTCCCATGGTTAACTAATGGTCCCCTCTCGTCTGGCACATCCAGGCAACAGTGCATGAGACATTTCTAAGCGATTACAAATGAGACAAATTACAGTGTCATTAATTGAAGTGTGTTACCTTAAGTGTGGGTTTTTCTTATTTACAAAAAATATATTTCACTAAAGCAGAAAGGGGATACCTAGTTACTTGCAAAACTGAATGCCTTCAACCGAACGCTTCTGAATCAGAGAGGCCTTGTTCGGGGTTAATTGCCTTGCTCAAGGACAGAACAACATATTTTTCCACCATGCCAGCTCAGGGATTCAACCCAGCAACCTTTTGGTTACTGACACAACGCTTTTAAGCACTAGGCTACCTGCAATTATATGGAGGTAAAATGCTTACAGTATATACAGTTGAAGTAAGACGTTTACATACACCTTAGCCAAACACATTGAAACTCAGTTTTTCACAATTCCTGACATTTAATCCTACAAGCTTCCCACAATAAGTTGGGTACATTTTGGCCCATTCCTCCTGACAGAGCTGGTGTAACTGAGTCAGGTTTGTAGGCCTCCTTGCTTACACACTTTTTCTGTTCTGCCCACAAATTTTCTATAGGATTGAGGTCAGGTCTTTGTGATGACCACTCCAATACTTTGACTTTGTTGTCCTTAAGCCATTTTGCCACAACTTTGGAAGTTTGCTTAGGGTCATTGTTCATTTGGAAGACCCATTTGCAACCAGGCTTTAACTTCATGACTGATGTCTTGAGATGTTGCTTCAATATATCCACTTAATTTTCCTCCTCATGATGTTATCTATTTTGTGAAGCGCACCAGTCCCTCCTGCAGCAAAGAACCCCCACAATAGGATGCTGTCACCCCCGTGCTTCACGGTTGGGATGGTGTTCTTCGGCCTGCAAGCCTCCCCCTTTTTCCTCCAAGCATAACGATGGCCATAATGGCCAAACAGTTCTATTTTTGTTTCATCAGACCAGAGGACATTTATCCACAAAGTACGATCTTTGTCCCCATGTGCAATTGTAAACTGTAGTCTGGCTTTTTTAGGGTGGTTTTGGAGCAGTGGCTTCTTCCTTGCTGAGCGGACTTTCAGGTTATGTCGATATAGGACTCGTTTTACTGTGGATATAGATACTTTTGTACCTGTTTCCTCCAGCATCTTCACAATGTTATTTGCTGTTGTTCTGAGATTGATTTGCATTTTTCGCACCAAAGTACGTTCATCTCTAGGAGACAGAATGTGTCTCCTTCCTGAGCGGTATGACGGCTGTGTGGTCCCATGGTGTTTATACTTGCGTACAATCTTTTGTACAGATGAACGTGGTACCTTCAGGCATTTGGAAATTGCTCCCAAGGATGAACCAGACTTGTGGAGGTCCACAATTTTTTCTGAGGTCTTGGCTGATTTCTTTTGATTTTCCCATGATGTCAAGCAGAGATGCGCTGAAATACATCCACAGGTACACCTCCAATTGACTTAAATTATGTCAGTTAGCCTATCAGAAGATTCTAAAGCCATGACATAATTTTCTGGAATTTTCCAAGCTATTTAAAGGCACAGTCAACTTAGTGTATGTAAACTTCTGACCCACTGGAATACAGTGGGTGATAAGTGAAATAATCTGTCTGTAAACAATTGTTGGAGAAATTACTTGTGTCATACACAAAGTAGATGTCCTAACTGACTTGCCAAAATTATAGTGTGTTAACAAAAAACTTGTGGAGTGGTTGAAAAACGTGTTTTAATGACTCCAACCCAAGTGTACGTAAACTTCCGATTTCAACTGTGCAGGATATGACCTTGTTAGGTCACATATAGTATCTTACTGTTAGAAATACATTCTCCAGGTTTAGAAGGTGATGGCGTTACGTACTTTCCAATGTACACATCAGGAAAGCCATTCCAACAGTAGTTGATAAGACACTCGTGGTCAACGATGCCTGAAAGGATTTCACTCTTTCCGGATGGGGAGACTGAGACAAGACTGCGTTTCAATTTCCCCAAACATTGTTTCCCCTCAGATACGCGTGGGTGAGACGCAGGGCTGTATTAGGATCTAGCCTCCTATGTGTGCATGTCGCATTTATCGGGAGGGCTTGTTCAGGTTGATCTCCCTTATCAAATCATCCCATAATCAGACGTTCAGGGATATTTGACTGTCTGTTTCTTCTCTGCCACTTTGAGTGGCCTGTAGTAGAAACAGGGGCATGGTACAGGGGCAGAGGCAGCGGCAAGAGATCTGGCGTAATGACTGACAACAGGGGAGGGTTAATATCAGGGCAGGGCTGATTGTGGTTAGATCATGAGGACTTGTAACTGCATGAACTTTTTCCTTGCTATCTCTCTTTCGCTTTCACAGTTTAGATCCAGCTCCTTGTCTTCTCCGGTCATGTTGAGCTTTATGTTTGACTTTTTAAGAGTATAGCTAAATTAATATTGATTCCCATCCTTAACAAATGCCCTGAATATAGGTGTCACGTATACTCCCTCTCCGGCGCTCAAGGTCACCAAGCAACTCATTATTACGCAAACCTGTCACCATCGTTACACGCACCTCATCAGACTCACCTGGACTCCATCAACTGCCTGATTACCTTCCCTATATATGTCACTCCTTTTGGTTCTTTCCCGAGGCGTTATTGTTTCTGTTCCAGTGTTCGTCTGTACACTACCCATGTTTCTTGTTTTGTTCTATGTTCAGTTATTATTGTCTCTCCGCACTCAGAAAACATGCTCACTGATGTCAATACCAAAGCAGATAATTGTGACTTGATTGAATTGGAATCATGTGAATTATGATAATGATGGTGAGAGCCCAGTATAGCCGAACCCTTTAATCATAGGCTATTGTTACTTTGTGTCTCTAAAATCACAATGTTTCCATTTATATATTCATGTGACAGGCTTTTTTATTGAAACGACTAAATGTAAGCCTTTTTTCATATTACATTTTATATTTTCATAAAAATCCGGTATGCTATAGCCTATAGATAATATTCTGCCCATATGAACACATTTATTTTAGGCCATATAAAGAACAACTATGCATGAATTAATGAAAAGCAGCAAACAGACATAACATTGTTTCACATTCTTTAAATCTTTAATGGCCCTTTGAACACTGTGTTAACTAACCTCCAGATGAGCTTCAATGCCATACAACTCTCCTTCCGTGGCCTCCAATTGCTCTTAAATACAAGTAAAACTAAATGCATGCTCTTCAACCGATCGCTGCCTGCACCTGCCCGCCCGTCCAACATCACTACTCTGGACGGTTCTGACTTAGGTATTTGTAGTTGTCCACATATTCTAGGTGTCTGGTTAGACTGTAAACTCTCCTTCCAGACTCACATCAAACATCTCCAATCCAAAGTTATATCTAGAATTGGCTTCTTATTTCGAAACAAAGCATCGTTCACTCATGCTGCCAAACATACCCTTGTAAAACTGACCATCCTACCGATCCTCGACTTCGGCGATGTCGTTTACAAAATAGCCGCCAATACCCTAACTCAATAAATTGGATGCAGTCCATCACAGTGCCATCCGTTTTGTCACCAAAGCCCCATATACTACCCACCACTGCGACCTGTATGCTCTCGTTGGCTGGCCCTCGCTTCATACTCGTAGCCAAACCCACTGGCTCCAGGTCATCTACAAGACCCTGCTAGGTAAAGTCCCCCCTTATCTCAGCTCGCTGGTCACCATAGCAGCACCCACCTGTAGCACGCGCTCCAGCAGGTATATCTCTCTGGTCACCCCCAAAACCAATTCTTCCTTTGGCCGCCTCTCCTTCCAGTTCTCTGCTGCCAGTGACTGGAACGAACTACAAAAATCTCTGAAACTGGAAACACTTATCTCCCTCACTAGCTTTAAGCACCAGCTGTCAGAGCAGCTCACAGATTACCGCACCTGTACATAGCCCATCTATAATTTAGCCCAAACAACTACCTCTCCCCCTACTGTATTTATTTATTTATTTTGCTCATTTGCACCCCATTTTGTCTCTCTACTTTGCACATTCTTCCACTGCAAATCTACCATTCCAGTGTTTTACTTGCTATATTGTATTTACTTCGCCACCATGGCCTTTTTTTGCCTTTACCTCCCTTATCTCACCTCATTTGCTCACATTGTATATAGACTTATTTTTTTCTACTGTATTATTGACTGTATGTTTGTTTTACTCCATGTGTAACTCTGTGTTGTTGTATGTGTCAAACTGCTTTGCTTTATCTTGGCCAGGTCGCAATTGTAAATGAGAACTTGTTCTCAACTTGCCTACCTGGTTAAATAAAGGTGAAATATATATATTTTTTTTAAAGTTCAGACATGCTCAATGCTGAGTAAAATATAGTTTTTAGTCCAAAAATGCAAACGTAAGCGTTTCTTGGCAGTGACTTTTCTACCAAAACCAAAGTATGGATTGCACTCCTTAGTGCAGTCTAATCTCTGTTAACCCAGAACTAATCCCCCCTCTTCCGCTAATTTCACCACACACACGAAGCAATAAAAGTTTAAGCACTGCCTTCGGCTAATTCTGGTGCATCCAAAAAATCTGCGAGGAAAAGCAAAACACCGGAACTACTGCCCGTTATCCTACACAGTTCATCCCTTCGCAACATGTTATTGTTTACTAGCAGAATCTGTCCTCAAGAATTTAAGAGCAGTCCATAGACTGCTTACGAGATAAGGAAACAAATATCTGAATATATTTTGCTGAACTATCCCATTGTGTTTATGAAAGAGTTATTTAAGGCCCAAACAGGTGCCGCCAAACAAATCTATGTGTTCAAATAGTCTGTGATTAAAACACTGAAGTACTGGAAGCAATTAAAGGTTATACATGTAACATTTCTACCTCAACCACACATGATATTGTCAGTAGTAATGAAGGAATAAAAATCCACTAGAGAAAAACTGGCCAATCTGGCCAACTGTTGTGTGCAGGCTACATCTCCCTGTTTTATGATTCGTTTGCGAGGTTGGCAACATTAGCAGAACATTCACATTACCATTCTTCTTTAAATCCTTGCAACAGTTGTTTCACAACAGTTTTTGTGAGTATAATGTTCAATATGTTTCCTTTAACATCCTGTTTTGTGTGCTTATTATTTTACCATTGATATGTTCTAGGCTATTTTGAGACCTTAAGGAGCCTCAGGTGCTGCTGGAATGTGACTGTCCATCTTTTTGTGAGAAATTCCACTGGTCAATCAAAACATTTATAAAGTATTTAGCACACACTCTTTAGATGAGCCGACAGAAAAATACTTAAATAATGATTCATAAATTGTTTATAAGGACCTATTTTAAATATCTTATGAATGGGGTAATGATTAATCAATTATAAATAAACAATTTACTAATCTATGAAATGCTTTATTATGTGGAGTTATTACAAAGTGCTACAGATATGTTGTATTTTCTTTGTAGAAAAAAAGCTTTTCTGGTAGGGGTTTGTTGGCTTAATAACAGCAGATTTCTTTGGCTAAACATGACTAAAAAAAAATGTGGTAAATATAAATGCAAGTTTACCATGGCTAAGAGGCATAGTCAAAATGAGGCCAGCACTCGCTTGATTAGTAAATTATAATGACTGGAATGCTAGCAGTTAACATAGACCTCCAGCAATTGCGCTAATGCTAGTCAGCACCTCCTTCAAACTGCACACAGAGACATAACAATGATATCCACAAGTTCATCTGACTCTGGGGAAGTAGATAAAGGGCTTCAATGCCAAAATCCTGAAGTATCTATGTGTATGGCACGCTCATGGGGATGGCAATTATACACCTTCCACTGGTATTGTATTGTACTTATGGATTGTAGTGGTCCTGTGTGGCTCAGTTAGTAAGAGCATGGCACTTGCAACAGAGTTGTGGGCTTGATTCCCACTGGGGTCACATACAGAAAGGTTTGGACTCATGGATGTCACTTTGGAATGCATTACAGTTTTAAGGGCTCTACACAGTCAACACAAAAGGGGCTGACGGAGGACCGTGTGTGTCGTGTTCTAAAAATTCAGCCGCACAAATGTACGTAGAGAGCGACGGAAACAGACCTTCGTCGGCTCCAATTGTAGATCGCTTTATAGTACTTAATTGGTCAATGCAATTTTATTAAAGCAGTGTGAAACCCCTTCCATCAAAATGACTCCAGCAATTACATGTTTTATACATGTTTACTGTATAGGCTGGGATGCATTTGTTACATATAGTATATATCTGATCTTGTCAATATCAGACTGTGAAGTAAAATCCAAATATTCATCATAAAATGCATGACTGTATATATCATACTAAATGTTTATACTTTACAAACATACATTTTCATTATGTAGTTCCTAAAAAACTCTTAGCAGCCAACCTGCTTGCACCAATCAAATTTAAAAAATCTAATTTTATGTCACATTTCCCGAATACAACAGGTGTAAACCTTAGTGAAATTCTTACTTACAAGTCCTTAACCAACAATGCAGTTAAGACAAAGTGTTAAAATATTTACTAAAATAAACTGAAGTAAAAAAAATGAATCTAAAGAAAAATTGAAAAAAAACATGTAATTACTGTAATACTTTGAAATACAAAGTCCTCCCCTCAATGAATGCCATTCATTCATCCATCCATGTTGTCATGAATTCATTCCGATTACCGTAGCATTTTGTTTTGTACAGTATATTACAGTCAATTTTACAGTGTTGTACTGTGTCATTACACTTTGATGCTTTTACTTGATTGTGTGATGTAATGTATAATTGTGTGTTGTACTCATTCAATTGAAAATGTGATTAAGGTTTAGAAATACCTTCCTTTTTGATTATCTGTTCAGTTTCGTACTAAGCATTGTGAACATTTACCATATACTTGTGAAAATTGCACCAAAGCGATTGAGAAAAACTGTTATATTGAGTTCATTATAATCTGGGTGGATTGAGCACTGAATGCTGATTGACTGAAAGCCATGGTATACCACGGGTATTACAAAACATGTATTTTTACCCTTCTAATTACGTTGGTAACCAGTTTATAATACCAATAAGGCACTTCTGGGGTTTGTGATATATGGCCAATATACCACGACTAAGGGCTGTGTCCAGGCACTCCGCGTTGTGTCGTGCATAAACACAACCCATAGCCGTGGTATATAGCCCATATAGAGTGTCTTCGGAAAGTTTTCAGTATTTGTTCCAACCTTATTCTAAAATTGCTTAAATTGTTTTTATTTCCCTAATCAATCTACACACAATACCCCACAATGACAAAGAAAAACTGTTTATTTATTTTTGGGAACATTTATTTTAAAAAATGTAATAAATGAAATATCACATCTATATATCTATTCAGATCCTTTACTCAGTACAATGTTAAAGCACCTTTGGCAGCGATTACAGCATTGAGTCTTCTTGGGTATGATGCTACAGTACACCTGTAATTGCGGAGTTTCTCCCATTCTTCTCTGCATATCCTCTCAAGCTCTGTCAGGTTGGATGGGGAGCATTGCTGCACAGCTATTTTCAGGTCTCTCCAGAGATGTTCGATCGGGTTCAAGTCCGGGCTCTGGCTGGGCCACTCAAGGACATTCAGAAACTTGTCCCAAAGTCACTCCTGCATTGTCTTGGCTGTGTGCTTAGGGTCATTGTCCTGTTGGAATGTGAACCTTCACTCCTGTCTGAGGTCCTGAGCGCTCTGGAGCAGGTTTTCATTAAGGATCTCTATGTACTTTGCTCCGTTCATCTTTGCTTCGATCCTGACTAGTCTCCCTGCCGGTAAAAAACATCCCCACAGCATGATGCTGCCAACATCATGCTTCACCGTAGGGATGGTGCCAGGTTTCCTCCAGACGTGACGCTTGGCATTCATGCCAAAGAGTTCAATCTTGATTTCATCAGACCAGAGAATCTTGTTTCTCATAGTCTGAGAGTTTTTAAGTGCCTTTTGGCAAACTCCAAGCAGGTTGTCATGTGCCTTTTTATTGATGAGTGGCTTCCGTCTGGCCAATCTACAATAAAGGCCTTATTGGTGGAGTGCTGCAGAGATGGTTGGTTGTCCTTCTGGAAGGGTCTCCCATCTCCACAGATTAACTCTGTAGCTCTGTCAGAGTGACCATCGGGGTCTTGGTCACCTCCAGGACCTAGGACCTTCTCCCCCAATTGCTCAGGTTGGCCAGGTTGCCAGCTCTAGGAAAAGTCTTGATGTTCCAAAATTCTTCCATTTAAGAATGATGGAGGCCACTGTGTTTTTGGGGACCTTCAATGCTGCAGATATATTTTGGTACCCTTCCCCAGATCTGTGCCTCGACATAATCCTGTCTCGGAGTTCAACGGACAATTGAAAAAAAGTAAAACAAAACAAAGTGCACTTTGTTTGCAGTCTTTCCAGCTTCAGTTTGAAGTGATTGTTTTAGCTGTGTTGATGGCTAGCTCCTCTGAACAACAGTGTCCAGGCGAGTGAGCACATTTTCTATGCCAGGCAAAATTGTTATGGATGTATCCAAATAAATGTCACTAGAAAACAGCTTAAATAAATGCAAATGCAGCTACTATGCTGTTATTCTGGCTGCACTTTTTGACATGACTGTAAGTTAGGTGTAGTCAGCTAGCTAGCTAGCAGGCAAGGGATAAGAACGTTGCCAGCCAGTATGGCAATGGAACATTTAGAATGAATGACTGGGTCGTGTCCATATATACAGAACAAAAAGACTGAACGACCAGCAGGCTTGGGTAGCAACCCTAGATTTGTGTCGGGACTATATCTTGTGGAAGGATGAAATAGTATGAATACATTTATCAAAATAACGTTTTTAATGAAAATATGTCAATCATTACTTGAATATGTTGGTCACCCGTTGTATAAAAGTGATAATGCCCTTGAAACCAGTGTTTGGAGGATGTATTGGCATGGTTTGCCGGCCCTCAACTTCGTCCCGGGCCTAACACCTGTGCCAATATTTCCTCCAAACACTGGCTTCTCTGGCATTATCACTTAATTATACATTGCAACCATACCAGTCAACTAGCTAGTTTGCCTATTGACATGCGTCTCCTGTAGGCATTATGGGCAGCTAAACTGTTCATGCAATGTCATTGCTACAGCATGTTTAACCATCTATTTCACATTGCATTTGATGATTATTAGCCTAGAAGGAATCTGTTGATCGTGAAGAACGACAACAGCCTCTATATGTCAAAAGAGCTTTTTGAAAAGTCTCTCTGTAACCATGATGCACCTAAAAAGTAATGATTGCTTTTCAACAGGGGTTAATTGTACATTTCCCGTCAATTATATATGTCCTGGGCTGCTTGATTTTACTGTTGCTTTAAATTAAGTGGTTTTGATGCTTCATTTCCTTTGATGCGTCAATGCCTTCTTACATAATGTGATTATGACGCTATCCATAGATGTATTCCTGCCCACTCCTTTCTGAGCGAACATTGTTCACAGAACAATTGTTTAACCAGCTATTATATAGTGACTGCTAGGGTCACAATTTCAAGCATTCTTCGTTTGAAGTATCGGTAATTTAAACAATGATGCTTAGTTGGAAACCTTTTCTCCTCACAAAGAGTTATTGGCAATTACAAGACGCTGACTTCCACAGCAAGTTTAAGCCACACATTAAGTAGAGGAAATCTCACCAGAAGTAAAAGGTTATTTGTTCGGAGTCAGCAGTTAATGTTCAACGCCCATTGTAGTGAGCTGAGTGCCTTGTGACATGGATCCTTGGCCTACATTTGGATGCAAAGCAGTGAGCCAGACAGGCACCCACATGGGTTTAGCTCCAAAGTGTTTTGAGCTTTAAAACATGGTCATAAGATGAATCAGACGGCGCGATTAAAAACCTCAGAGATCTGCAGCTCTCTCAGTGAATTACAGAAAATTTAAGTTTATATATTTTTCCCCCAGCAGAAACTAAACATTGTTTTGTGTTGCATCTTATATAACCTTATATAACTCCCAAAATAACTGTTTGTGGAGCGGTTATAACTGTTTGTGGAGCGTTAAGAAAGGTTTAGAGGGCCGTAGGGCTCTAGTGACTTTCCATGCGGGGTCAAGCTTTACTGTAGACTATTGCTCTAATATCTGTTTGCTTTTTGCGTTTCACTTCAGTATCCCAGGATGTTGTCTCATGATGTTGAGAGCAACACCTATCCCACTCATATTTATAGAATTGCTTATCAACTATGACACCAGTGCTAGAGCTATCTAGTATTGGAATGAGCACTTAAAAGCTATGGTGGAGAAGCATGAGGCACACACACACACACACACACACACACACACACACACACACACACACTTCCCCTCTCTCTCTCGTGCTTTCTCTCACACTCACACTCAGGATGATTATGTCTATTCTGCTATCGCTGTAAAATAAAAACATAGCACCAACAAGCACAGTAGCTTTATCTTGTTCTATCCATTTGTCTATTATAATAAACATGAGAGCACTCGTGGCCCATATTATAGTTTTAATTTGCTGTCGTGAGGACTGTAAAGCACATAATGGTGTTAATTCTGTCCCATATTAGAGTCACTCAGCGGCATCAGAAACACAGAGGAATAACTATGATTTTGATTTTCACCGCACTCAGCATTTAACACTTTCCAGTCCAGAAGTCTGTTTATGGCTGCCACTTTAACTTAAAAGGCATGATTAAGCTTATCTTCCTGCACCTTTCTGTTTTGTTGGCCTGTCTCTGTTACCTATGCACATGTATTATACACACATATATATATATATATATATGTATTATACACACACACACATATACACACACATATACATATACATATATACAGTGGGGAGAAGAAGTATTTGATACACTGCCGATTTTGCAGGTTTTCCTACTTACAAAGCATGTAGAGGTCTGTCATTTTTATCATAGGTACACTTCAACTGTGAGAGACGGAATCTAAAACAAAAATCCAGAAAATCACATTGTATGATTTTTAAGTAATTAATTAGCATTTTCTTGCATGACATAAGTATTTGATACATCAGAAAAGCAGAACTTAATATTTGGTACAGAAAAACTGATGTTTTGCCATTACAGAGATCATACGTTTCCTGTAGTTTGACCAGGTTTGCACACACTGCAGCAGGGATTTTGGCCCACTCCTCCTACAGACCTTCTCCAGATCCTTCAGGTTTCGGGGCTGTCGCTGGGCAATACGGACTTCAGCTCCCTCCAAAGATTTTCTATTGGGTTCAGGTCTGGAGACTGGCAGGCCACTCCAGGACCTTGAGATGCTTCTTACGGAGCTACTCCTTAGTTGCCCTGGCTGTGTGTTTCGGGTCGTTGTTATGCTGGAACACCCAGTCACGACCCATCTTCAATGCTCTTACTGAGGGAAGGAGGTTGTTGGCCAAGATCTCACATACATGGCCCCATCCATCCTCCCCTCAATACGGTGCAGTCGTCCTGTCCCCTTTGCAGAAAAGCATCCCCAAAGAATGATGTTTACCTCCATGCTTCACGTTGGGATGGTGTTCTTGGGGTTTACTCATCCTCTTCTTCCTCCAAACACGGCGAGTGGAGTTTAGACCAAAAAGCTCTATTTTTGTCTCATCAGACCACATGACCTTCTCCCATTCCTCCTCTGGATCATCCAGATGGTCATTGGCAAACTTCAGACGGGCCTGGACATGCGCTGGTTTGAGCAGGGGACCTTGCGTCGCTGCAGGATTTCCATGATGGCGTAGTGTGTTACTAATGGTTTTCTTTGAGACTGTGGTCCCAGCTCTCTTCAGGTCATTGACAAGGTCCTGCCGTGTAGTTCTGGGCTGATCCCTCACCTTCCTCATGATCATTGATGCCCCACGAGGTGAGATCTTGCATGGAGCCCCAGACCGAGGGTGATTGACCGTCATCTTGAACTTCTTCCATTTTCTAATAATTGTGCCAACAGTTGTGCCTTCTCACCAAGCTGCCTGCCTATTGTCCTGTTAGCCCATCCCAGCCTTGTGCAGTCTACAAAATTTATCCCTGATGTCCTTACACAGCTCTTCTGTCTGGCCATTGTGGAGAGGTTGGAGTCTGTTTGATTGAGTGTGTGGACAGGTGTCTTTATACAGGTAACGAGTTCAAACAGGTGCAGTTAATACAGGTAATGAGTGGAGAACAGGAGGGCTTCTTAAAGAAAAACTAACAGGTCTGTGAGAGCCGGATTCTTACTGGTTGGTAGGTGATCAAATACTTATGTCATGCAATAAAATTAAAATGAATACTTAAAAATCATACAATCTGATTTTCTGGATTTTGTTTTAGATTCCGTCTCTCACAGTTGAAGTGTACCTATGATAAAATGACAGACCTCTACATGCTTTGTAAGTAGGAAAACCTGCAAAATCGGCAGTGTATCAAATACTTGTTCTTCCCACTGTATATATTTTTTTTTTTTAACTAGTCAGTTAAGAACAAATTCTTATTATAATGATGGCCTACCCCGGATGACGCTGGGCCAAATTTGCGCAGCCCTATGGGTCTCCCAATCACAGCCGGATATGATACAGCCTGGATTCAAACCAGGACTGTAGTGACACCTCTTTTACTGAGATGCAGTTCCTTAGACCGCTGCACCACTTTTTTTTGTTTAAAAGTGTTGCATATAGACTGATTTTTGGTACCATATGTTGTTTTCTGTTACAGGTTATGACTTGCATATCTGCATGCATGATTGATTATGTGTTGTATTTCATTAATTCACTTGATCAGTCATGTGACACAGTAGTGTGGAGTCTATCACTCACTGTGCTATGGGGAAGAGCTTGGGCTATAATTGTGGCTTATTTTAAACTGATGATTTTGCAATTCTCAATACCTGTCTCCAAGGGACGAGTTTCAGATAAGCGATAATGGAGGCAAACTTCGAGGGAACGATCCTGGTAAATATTTTAATAAACTCAAAGTAACTGACTGAAAGTCTGAGTGAGTTTACTTTAACATGGACAGTTAACTTCTCTGGGATATGTGGGACGGTAGCGTCCCACCTAACCAACAGCCAGTGAAATTGCAGGGCGCCAAATTCAAAACAACCGAAATCTCATAATTAAAATTCCTCAAACATACAAGTATTATACACCATTTTAAAGATAAAACTTCTCGTTAATCCAGCCAAAGTGTCTGATTTCAAAAAGGATTTACGGCGAAAGCACACCAAACGATTATGTTAGGTCAGTACATAGCCACAGAAAAACACAGCCATTTTCCCAGCCAAAGATAGGAGTCACAAAAAGCAAAAAAAGAGATAAAATTAATCACTAACCTTTGATGATCTTCATCAGATGACACTCATAGGACATCATGTTACACAATACATGTATGTTTTGTTCGATAATGTGCATATTTATATCCACAAATCTCGGTTTACATTGGCGCCATGTTCAGAAATGCCTCCAAAATATCCGGAGAAATTGCAGAGAGCCACATCTAATAACAGGAATACTCATCATACACTTTGATGAAAGATACATGTTTTACATAGAATTAAAGATACACTTGTTCTTAATGCAAACGCCGTGTCAGATTTAAAAAAAACTTTACGGAAAAAGCACACCATGCAATAATCTGAGACGGCGCTCAGATATAACAACATTTCTCCGCCATGTTGGAGTCAACAGAAATACGAAATTACATCATATTATTCCCTTACCTTTGATGATCTTCATCAGAATGCACTCCCAGGAATCCTAGTTCCACAATAAATTGTTGTTTTGTTCGATAATGTCCATTACTTATGTCCAAGTAGCTACTTTTGCTAGCATGTTTAGTACACATGTCCAAACGCTCGCGCAGATCCAGGCGAACGTTGGACGAAAACTTCAAAAAGTTATATTACAGGTCGAATAAACTTGTCAAACTAAGTAGAGAATCAATCTTCAGGATTTTATCATAAACATTAAATAACGTTCCAACCGGAGAATTCCTTTGTGTCTACAGAAGTAATGGAACGCAAGGCGATATCATTTGGAATGCGCATGACCAAGAACTGGCATTCTGCCAGACCACTGACTGAAACACCTCCCATCCGGCCCCACATCACAGTAGAGGCTTCATTCAACGTTCTACAGACTGTTGACATCTAGTGGAAGGCGTAGGAAGTGCAAACAGATCCATATCTTACTGGGATTTGAATAGGCGATGAGTTGAAAATCGACCAACCTCAGAATTCTCACTTCCTGTTTGGATTTTTTCTCAGGGTTTTGCCTGCCATATGAGTTCTGTTATACTCACAGACATCATTCAAACAGTTTTAGAAACGTCAGAGTGTTTTCTATCCAATAGTAATAATAATTTGCATATATTAGCATCTGGGACAGAGTAGGAGGCAGTTCACTCTGGGCATGCTATTCATCCAAAAGTGAAAATGCTGCCCCCTGTCACAAAGAAGTTTAAGATACTGGTAAATCTTTTGAAGGATCATTAACAATGGTTTTCATCTCCTACCATTTTTAATTCTCAGAGGTTCTAGTATCCATTCCGTTGTCCTATTTAGGGACAGTCCCAGACACGCCAGGCCATTTTATACAAATGAGATTACATCAATTGGCTGCCAGCAGAGGGGATATTAGATTATACAGGTAGCGAGAATGTTAGATCAGTTTTTCAAATCCTTTCATGTTTAATGTAAAGATATAATTCCGTTTTATGAAGACACTTTTGACACTCAGAAGCAGAAAAGAGCTATCTGATGAAAGAGAGAAGAAGCTGAGAAGCTGTTCCTATTTTATTTCAGAGGGCTCCTACCCTCGCTGGATAAAGCCCAGATTTGTCAGTCTCCATATAATCCATAACTGGATTACAGTTATGGATCCTCGGCACGATCAGTTTGATCTCTCTGCTTCACTTATTCCAGCCACAGAAATGTCCTACAAGAGATACTGACTCGCTAGGTGCAAAAAAATGTGGGTCCCTCTAGGGTTCTTTTGGAAGGGTGATAAAACTATCTGGGACCATAATGACTCTTTAGTGATATTTTAAATGTTGGGTGAGGTGGCTAATTTTAATATTTGGGGGCGTAGTAACCGTGAGTGAGAGTTTCATTCCAGTTTGTCTAATGCGTTGTGTTATGCCATTACCTACAATATATGACTTTGGCAAGTGATGGTATCTTGTGAAAGTCTCACATGCCCTTGTGTTGAATGGCTGACTAAATTGGTAAGTGGTTCTCAATTCTCTCCTCAGAGTCCCCCAGCTGTTCCAGAGGTAGCTCTTTTATATTTTAGTCATTTAACAGATGCTCTTATACAGAGTGACTAACAGTTAGTTATATTCATCTTAGGTGGGACAACCACATATCACAGTAAGTACATTTTTTATCATTAAAGTAGCTACCAGCAAGGTCAAAGCTAGTAAGGGGGGTCAAGTGCGAGTGTTTGTGAACAACATTTTTTTTTGTGGTGAGAGGAGGGTTAGGTGGGATTATTCATTATACTCTTTGAAGAGGTAGGGTTTCAGTTGTTTTTGGAAGATGGGTAGGGACTCTGCTGTCCTAGCTTCAGGGGGAAGATGGACAGGGACTCTGCTGTCCTAGCTTCAGGGGGAAGATGGACAGGGACTCTGCTGTCCTAGCTTCAGGGGGAAGCTGGTTCCACCATTGGGGTGCAAGGCAAGAGAAGCGCTTGGACTTTGCTGAGCGAGAGCTGCAATTCCATAGGGGTGGGAGGGCGAAGAGACCAGAGTTGGCAGAATGGAGTGCTCGGGTAGGGGTGTAGGGTTTCGGCATAGTCTGAAGGTATGGAGGGGCAGTTCCTCTTGCTGCTCCGTAGGCAAGTACCATAGTTTTGTAGTGGATGCAAGCTTCGACTGGAAGTCAGTGGAGTGTGCAGAGGAGCGGGGTGACATGAAAATTTAGGAAGGTTGAAACCAGGCTGGCTGCTGTGTTCTGGATAAGTTGCAGGGGTTTGATGGCACAAGCGGGGAGCCCAGCCAACAGCGAGTTGCAGTAGTCTAGACAGGAGATGACAAGTGCCTGGATTAGGACCTGCACCGCTTCCTGTGTGGAGTAAGGTCGTACTCTACGGATGTTGTAGAGCATGAACCTGCAAGTTTCAATATTTTAATGTCACATTCAGAAGTACAGTGAAATGCCTTTCTTGCAAACTCAAAACCCAACAATGCAATAATCAATACTAGAAAAAAAAACATGAGAAATAAGAAGAAATATGAAGAACACAATAAGTAAGCATACTATATATAGGGTCAGTTCAAATACCATATTTACAATTTGCAGGAATACTGGAGTGATGGAGGTAGATTTGTATAGGGGTAAGGTGACTAAGAAACAGGAGACAAGATAAACAGAGTAGCAGCAGTTTGTATGTGAGTAGGATGGCATGTGTGTAGAGTCAGTATAAATTGTAGCTGTATTGTTAGAGAGGGGTAAAGATAAAAGGGGGGTGTGTTCATAGACAAAACAAAGAAGGCCTTTAAATGACCAATAATCTTCTCGGCAAAATGTAAATTGTCCCACACAAAATCAATACAGTTCAAACGACAATAACTCACGCTAACTCCCTTTAACTAAAATGTCACATAAAATATGACTTGCAGGGGACTAACAGTTAAAAGGAGCGCATAGGAAAAAAACAAAGTCTGATGCAGTGAAAAGCACTTGAGCGATAGAGGGAAAATGAGAGAGAGAGGGGGTCTTAGCTGTTGACTTCAGGCTTGCAGTTGCACTGTCGGTCCGTCTGATACACATGATGGTTTGTTGGTTTGTTTTTCAAAGCTTCCCAACAATGTTCCCAATTACTCCATGTAAACAATGACAGGAGCGGTCCCAAAAGATTACAATCACGAGAGCGGTAATCCCGGCGATCGACTTAAACACTTTCCAACTAAACTGAAAATAAACAAGATTTATCCAGAGTTGCAGACACTGTCAAACTGCAGTGCCGACCGAGAGCTCTGAGCCATCTATATTTCCACCTTCCTGATTGCTGATGCACTTTTAAAGTGGCAGTGCACGGTTAAGGCGCCGTGCAGGATTTTTCCACAAAATGTATGTGCATATTATCTTTGAGTGAGCAGATGATGGAGTGAATGTATGTGTGATTCTGTAGGGTCCTGTGAGTGTGCATAGAAACAATGCAAAAACTAAAAGAAAAGATACAAGTTTAACTCAGATGGTCCGTGTAGGCATTTTGTTAGCTATTTATCAGTCTTATTGCTTGGGGGTAGAAGCTGTTCAAGAGCCTGTTGGTGCCAGATTGATGCACCGGTACCGCTTGCCGTGCAGAAGCAGAGAGAATAGTCTATGTAGGAGCGAGTCACTGCTTTGATGTTTGCAGAGAACAACAGGGTGTTGTCCGGGGTCAAGCCAAGGATCTTTGCACCGTGATGGAGAGGTGTTGGAACGTGCAGACCTTCCCTGGGAGGAAGAGCAGCTCCGTCTTGTTGAGGTTGAGCTTGAGGTGATGGGCCAACATCCAAGCTGAGATATCTCCCAGGCACACAGAGATGCATGTCGCCACCTGGGTGTCAGAAGAGAGGAAGGAGAAAAGTAGTTGAGTGTCATCCACATAGCAATGATAGGAGAGACCATGTGACGATATGACGCAGCCGAGTGACTTGGTGTATAGAGAGAAGAGAAGAGGGCCTAGAACCGAGCACTGGGAGACACAAGTAGTGAGAGTACATGGTGCAGACACAGATCCTCTCCACGTCACCTGGTAGGAGCGGCCTGAGTGTGCAGATGGGAGGATTAAGAGGAGGATATCATGGTTCATGGTGTTGAAGGCAGCAGATAGATCTAGGAGGATGAGAACAGAGGAGAGAGGGTCAGCTTTGGCAGTGCGAAGAGCCTCCGTGACACAGAGAAGAGCAGTCTCCGTTGAGTGAACAGTTTTGAAGTCTGACTGGTTAGGGTCAAGCACATCGTTCTGAGAGAGATAGCAAGAGATTTGGTCAGAGACAGCACACTCAAGTGTTTTGGAAAGAAAATAAAGGCATACCAGTCTGTAGTTTTTGACGTCAGAGTAGTTGAGTGTTGGTTTCTTGAGGAGCGGAGCAACTCAGGTCATTTTGAAGTCAGAGGGAACACAGACAGTGGTCAGGGATGAATTGAGGGAAGTGAGGAATGGGAGAAGGTCTCCAGAGATGGTCTAGAGAAGGGAGGAGGTGATGGGGTCAAGCGGGCAGGTCGGACCTCACTATTCGCAGGATTTAATCTGGAGAGAGATGGGAGAAAGAGGTCAAGGCGTAGGGTAGTTATGTGTGAGTGGTACCAGTGGACTCAATAAGCTGAGTGAATGAGGAGCGGATGTCGTCAACCTTCTTTTCATAGTGGTTGACAAAGTCGTCACAGAGAGTGAGTAGGGAGGGGAGGGGCTGGAAGACTAAGGAGGGAGGAGAAGGTGGAAAAGAGTTCCCTAGGGTTAGAGGCAGAAGCTTGAAATTTAGAGCGATAGAAAGTGGTGCAGTGAATACAGAGGAAGAGAAGGTAGAGAGGAGGGAGTGAAAGGATGATTGGTCCTCTGGAAGTTTAGTTTAACTCGGCTGCTCGCAGCCCTGTTTTGTGAGTTCGCAACTCAACCACAGAGCAGGAGATAAGGGCCAAGCCGGCCAGGAGAAAAGGAGACAGTGTGAGTCATAGGATGCTGAAAGGAAGGAGAGTATGGTCGAAGAGGAGACAGGAGGAGAAGGATTTAGCAGAAGGGAGAGATGATAGGAATAGTGGGATATAGAGAGCGAAGATTGCGACGGCGCATGACCATCTGGGTAGGGGCTGATTGGCTAAGGTTAGAGGAAAGGGACACAGAAAAGGAAACAAAGTAGTGATCAGAGATCTGGAGAGGGTTTGCAGTGAGATTAGTAGGCGAACAGCCTCTAGTAAAGATGAAGTCAAGTGTATTGTCTGCCTTGTGAGTGGGAGGGGACTTAGAAAGGGTGAGGTCAAAAGAGGCAAGGAGGGGAAAGAGAGAGTTGTAAAGAAATTAATTGAAGGCAGAAGAGCGGTGAGCCAGCGTCAGGAAATTAGTTTTTCAAGGTGTCAAGCTCATTGAGGAACTCTAAGGATACCTGGTGGGCAATATATGACAATAATGTTAAGCTTGAGTGGACAAGTGACAGTGACAGCGTGGAATAAAAAAATAAATAAAAAAAACACCTAGGAGAAATGAGTAGCCCTGTGTAGCCCACCACTGCGATGACCAGATGTTCTCAGACTATGAGAGAAAACGTAGTCAGATGTAGAGAGAACAGCTGGAGTAGCAGTGTTCACTGGGATGAGCCATGTCTCCGTCAGACCCAAAAAGTCAAGGGACTGAAGGGCAGCATAGGCTTCGATGAACTTGGCGTTCTTGACCACAGATCTGCAGTTCCAAATGCTGCCAGAGACCAGGAATTCCACATGGGTTGTGTGCGCAGGGTAGACTAAATTAGAAGGGTTGCAGCCAAGGGGTGGGGGTCGTCTGTAAAGCTTACAGGGAGAGGAGTGAACAGGTATAGAAACACACATACACTACATGACCAAAAGTATGTGGACACCTGCTTGTCAAACATCTCATTCCAAAATCATGGGCATTAATATGGAGTTGGTCCCCCCTTTGCTGCTATAACAGCCTCCTCTCTTCTGATAAGGCTTTCCACTAGATGTTGGAATATTGTTGCAGGGACTTACATTCAGCCTCAAGAGCATTAGTGAAGTTGGGCACTGATGTTGGGCGATTAGGCCTTGCTCGCAGTCGGTGTTACAATTCATCCCAAAGGTATTCGATGGGGTTGAGTTCAGGGCTCTGTGCAGGCCAGTCAAGTTCTTCCACACCAATCTTTGCAAACCATTTCTGTATGGATTTCACTTTGTGCACGGGGGCACTGTCATGCTGAAACAGGAAAGGGCCTTCCCCAAACTGTTGTCACAAAGTTGGAAGCACAGAATCATCTAGTATGTCATTGTATGCTGTAGCATTAAGATTTTAAGGGGCCTAGCCCGGGACCATAAAAAAAAGCCCCAGACCATTATTCCTTCTCCACCAAACTTTAAAGTTGGCGCTATAAATTCAGGCAGGTAGCGTTCTCCTGGCATCTACCAAACCCAGATTTGTCTGTCGGAATACCAGATGGTGAAGTGTGATTCATCACTCCAGAGAACGCGTTTCCACTGCTCCAGAGTCCAATGGCGGTGAGCTTTACACCACTTCAGTCGACGCTTGGCATTGTGCATTGTGATCTTAGGCTTGTGTGTGGCTGCTCGCCCATGGAAACCCATTTCATGAAGCTCCCGTCGAACAGTTCTTGTGCTGACGTGGCTTCCAGAGGCAGTTTGTAACTCGGTAGTGAGTGTTGCAACTGAGGACAGACAAGTTTTACGCGCACGCTTCAGCATTCGCAGTCCTTTTCTGTTAGCTTGTGTGGCCTACCACTTCGCGGCTGAGCCGTTGTTGCTCCTAGGAGTTTCCACTTCACAATAATAGCACTTACAGTTGACCGGGGCAGCTCTAGAAGGGCACAAATGTGGCAAACTGACTTGTTGGAAAAGGCGACATCCTATGACGGTGCACAATGAAAGTCACTGAGCTCTTCAGTAAGGCCATTCTGTAGCCAATGTTTGTCTATGGAGATTGCATGGCTGTGTGTTTGATTTTATACACCTGCTTTTATACACCTTTCAACAACGGGTGTGACTGCAATAGCCAAATTGACTCATTTGAAGGGGTGTACACATACTTTTGTATAGTGTAGTTGCCAAAGAGATCATCACTTGATTCAACTGCTCAATTAACACAATAATAACACCTATGGACTTTTAACAATATAATATGGCTGACCAGAATAAAAAAAAAACTGTATGGTTCTTCAAAAGGATCTACAAATAACCTTTCAGATTGAGAATGATTCTTTATAGAATCATTCTCCATAAAGGTTCTATAAATAACAATAACAAAGGATCCTATATAGCCCCAAAATGGGTTGTAACCATTGCGGAACCCTTTTTTGGTGCTATATAGAATATTTTTTGATTGGTTCTTTATAGAACCTTAAATTGTTATTTATAACACCATACACATTCCAGTTCGAACATTATGAACATGGTTCTTTATTGGACCTTCAAAAAGGTCCAATAAATATAGCACCAAAAAGGGTTTCGCTCTGGTTACAAACCAAAGAACCCCATCTGGTACTATTTAGAATCTTTATTTTGGTATGTAGAGGATGAGAATCATGTTGTTTTTTAGTTTCCCCATATGTTGTCCTTTGTCCTTGTGTCTCATCCAAAGTAAAGGACATAGTTAAAGGATACACATTCAGTGTTCCATCATACCGTTTGGGTAGTTTTGTGATCAATTGTGATAAGCAAAGGAAGCTAAGGAGACAGGACATCAACCATCAACTCTCTCGTTGCACATCCATATTCCCCTTGTATGTTCCTGTCAGTATGTTCCTTTAGAGTCACAGTAAAACCTGGGTTGTGGCTAGAAACATGATCATTGCTTTGTCGACCTTGTGGGCCAGGAGAACATTCAGTTGAGTCACAATGCCTCCAAGTTTGTGCGCCTCTTCTCCTCTTCTCCTTCTCCTATCTCTTCTCCTATAGTCACATGGATGTATTTATCCTCATGAGGACAGGGAGGCTATGACAGTTAAGACTCAGATAGGAAGTCATCTGGGGAGAATCCTGAAAGATGGCCCTCCTCTCCAGGGTTCCTAGGCCCTGAAGTCTGGCTTCAAATGTCTCCTGATCAGCCCTGTTAAGACAGATAGATGTTTGTGTGAAATGAACCTAGCTTCAAAAGGGAACACCACTGAGATGAGAGAGAGATGAAGAGGCAGAAAGAGAAAGAGGGAGAGAGAGAGAAAGAGAGAGAGAGAATAGGTTGTGGGAAAAAATGTGGAAGAAGAAGAAAGAAATGTGGAAGAAGAAAACAGCTGCATGGGTTTGCTCTCCATTTTCCCCTTGTGTAATCTGCTAGTTATATGTCAAATGTGTGTGTGTGTGCATGTGTGTCTGTCAGTTTCTGTGTCTGTTTGTCTTGGTGTCTGTATTTTGGGCTTGCAAGTGTGTGCGTAAGCATGTAATGTCCTGACAAATAATGTTTCTGTCAGGATGTGTGCTAAGATGACTGACAGAGATGCCGATTGTGTTAAACAGGCCATTGATATGGTCCAGGTGATACAGAACCTGTGACTGCTTGCCCTGGCACCGGTATGGTTTAAAAGCACATTTTCCAGCTTATCTCCTTCCCCCAGAATAAGCCGACTGAGGAAGTTGTGACTCAAAATACCCTTGATAGACAAAAGCAAAAACACTTATATTCTTCTCTGAGACACCTTGTCTCTGTATAGGGAAATACATGTATGTTCTGAGTAATGTGCAATTTCAATCACATAGGTTACATACAGTGACAAGAACACACACTAGGTGGTCTACTGTGATAGTAGATGTCTACAGTGAGGACTTGAATAGATGCATTTACAATGTCTACAACTTACTGTGTTGGGATAATGTGATGTCTACCGAATTCACTCATGGTGACATAACCATGGGAACTCTACACACAGAATGTGAGCAGCACACACATTGCCGACACATGTGTCCCTGAATGAGCACAATGCAGTAACAACCGTGGGTGTTCTGTACGATGTATGTCTGTGTGTGTGCATGTATGTCTGTGTCAGTGTGTCTGTGTGCGTTGGACAGGTGTGTGCTGGACAGGGACATCTGCGGTCAAATGCGTTACCTCTGGCCAGTAAATTAAAAGTGTCTCTCTTTTCCTTCTGTCCAGGTGGGCAAGCAATAACGTTTGACAGATGATGCGACGGGGGTCCTGTCTCTTCAGATGGCTCGGGATAGACATGGCGCTTCTCTGTCTGGCCACCTACAGCTGGGCCCAGGACACAGAAGGTACAGTAGACGGACATGCCTTAAAGGGAAATTCCACCACTTTTCAACCTCATATTCATCATCTCCAGCACTAAACCAGTGTCTACAAATGTGAAACCAACATTTCTATGATCAATGGTTAAAAAATGCTTCTCTGTGACATAACAAGGGAGGGTACTTTCTTGCTCCCTACACCACTGCGAATCTGATAGTGTTTGAAAATCCCTGTTTTAAAATGTTTTTACTTTTGATGATGTCATCAGATTGAACTTTTTAACTTAATAATTTGTTCTACAAAATGGAGAAATGTGCTGTTTTCATATATGTTAACACAGGTATTGCACTGGAGATAATGAAAAATAAGTGCTTTTTAACGGCATATGTGAAGTAGGGTATTGTGACAGCAAATCAATACATTTTCATACAATTTACAATTAAGTGTCTATTCTATTCTATTTAGGATACATGGGTTCCGATACGATGCAGGAAAAATTTGGTGCAATTCGGTTTGATTAGAGCAGGTATTCCCAAACTGGGGTACTACCAGGGGCACTCGCAATGCCATTGGGGGTACGCCAAATAAAAATGTGATTCACATAAAAACATTTTTTTTTGCTTCCGCGTCCATAGAAACACATACCAGCTCTACTGGTAGTACTGCTACTACCAGCAGTACTACACCTACACCTGTCGACGACACAGGTTGTTCTGCTTCCATGAGCACATCCAATGCTAGCATCAGTAAGTCTACATTTGTTGTTAGCCCAGCTAGCATGGACACTGAGTTGTGAATCTGATGCAGCCGAAGAGCTACTGCCCCCTTACCCGGGAAAGCACCGAACAACAGACAGGGACGTTGGACCATCGAAGAGGCGCAAATATGATGAGAACTACATTGATTTGGGGTTCACTTATATTGGGAGCAGTGCCTTTCCTCAGCCACAGTGTTTTATATGTGCAAAAGTATTATCTCACAACTCGATGAAACATTCACTCTTGCGCAGACATTTAGAAACAAAACATGCCAATTTGAAAAATAAGCCACGGGAGTTTTTTGAGCGAGAATTAAGACGACTTTCGAGTAGTAAAAGCAACAGATATGGTGCGCTATCGAGTGGCTAGGACAGGCAAGCCCCATACTATTGTGGAGGACTTAATTCTTCCTGCTGCCGCGGATATGGCTTCATCAAACAACACTGTTTCACGACGCATCAGTGACATGGCAGGAGATGTTTTGAAAAAATTACCGCTTCGCATACAAGCCAGTGAATTCTATGCGTTACAGCTGGATGAGTCAACAGACGTGGCGGGCCTGGCACAGCTCCTGGTATATGTCCGTTACGTTTATGGGGGGTCAATTAAGGAAGTAATCCTCTTCTGCAAACCACTGGAAACCAGGACAATAGGAGAGGATATTTTTTAAGTACTGGACAGCTTTGTGACATCAAATGGACTTTGGTGGTCAAGATGTGTTGGTATCTGTACTGATGGCGCAAAAGAGGCTCTTGCTGTCAATGGAATGCCTGACAGCTTGAAAGACGTTTTGGACACTACAGTGAAAATGGTTAACTTTGTTTAAGCAAGGCCCCTGAACTCTCGTGTATTTTCTGCACTATACAATGATATGGGCAGCGAACATGTAATACGTTTACTACATACAGAAGTGCGCTGGTTATCAAGGGGCAAAGTATTGACATGTTTAAAAAAAAAAGAGAGACAGCTTAAAGTTTTCTTTACTGACCATATTTTCACTTGTCTGAATACTTTTGCAAGGCACTGTAGTGTAAGAGCCCAAAAACACGAAAAACAAAACGCCTGGAGTTTCAGCCTGTTCAGGTAGGATGGAATTTTTGGTCCACGACATGACATTACAATGTGATCTGATTGTTCTGACTGTTCTGACCAGTAAACAGTCATATTTTATTTAAGCGATAAGGTTTGAGAGGGTGTGGTACATGGCCAATATACCACGGCTAAGGGCTGTTCTTTTGCACAACGCAAAGCGGAGTGCCTGTATACAGCCCATAGCCGTGGTATATTGGCCATATTCCACAAACCCCCGAGGTGCCTTACTGCTATTATAAACTGGTTACCAACGTAACAAGAACAGTAAAAAGTACTTTTTTTGTCATGCCAATCAGCATTCAGGGCTTGACCCACCCAGTTTGTAATTGCATTTATACCATGGCATTGTTGAACACTCATTTCTGATTAGCTTGAAGGGCATTCTAGAGCGTGCCCTATTTCCCTATAACACATGGTATGTCAGCATGGTAGAATTCAATGGCTTTAGTTCATTCTTACATGTTCTATGTTTGAGCTGCTTTTGAAAGAAACATTTGAATTGAAAACTTTATTGGCATTGCTGAATTTGATTTTCATAAAAGCAAGCTAGGACTGATGGCTTAGTTAGCTAAACTAGCGAGTCTGTTTGTTTGGTTACCAAGGCAACTACTGTAGCTTTCTAGTAAACTTGCTAGCTTCTTCAGTGGATGTTGAACACATTTCTAGGTACAAATGTGTTAAATTATAGCCATGGTATGAAAGGGATAATCAACTTGGGGTTTTATGTGTCGTGTCTTTGGTGATGCCAGATTAAGTGATATCACATGCTATTCTATAAAATCGTTTCTCCGTAATTAATATTACCTGATTGAGCTAATCATGTAAATGTAATTAACTAGAGAGTCGGGGCACCACAAAAGAATATTTATAGAGCTGTTATCTTCCGAATAAACTCTCAAAGACCTAGTAATATTTTACATCAATAGCAGTCAATATTAATCGTCACCTTAATTCAGTCTCATCTGAAAGTTGTAAATTCTTGGTTATCTTCACGAGCTCTGGCTAACAAGTTGAGTCAGCAATACAAAATTGGGTTTAATTATTTATTTACTAAATAGCTAACTAATCACACAGAATTACATATACACAGAATGAATCATACCTTGATTACACATTATGTCATAAAGGAAAACGTCCCTAGTGGACGGAACAGATATGACAGCTGGTTACACAAAATAAAAGGGGGCTGGGTTTGAGTGAAAGAGCGGGAAGACTTGAGGAACAAAGGTACCAGCCATGCTATCGTAAATACAGTATCTTATGCATTCTAAATTACCGCCCATTTGGAAAAGGAAAATGCAATAAATATTTACTCTGAGCTGCGCTTCGGTAGGTTGGTGGTAGATGGAAGGCCGTGTTGCCCAACCGAGTCCTTTGTCCTTTGAAGAATGTCTCTGGTGGTAAATTGGATACGTTGTAGTAACGTCGTTGTGTGGTAGAGAGGATACTCTGTCTGTCCTTTCCTAGCCAACGTTTGCAGCTGCTGTTGCTAACTCAACGGCTAGGAGGTATCACTTCTGTAGTGAATACGAGTTCAAAGTTCATACCATTCACAACCAAAGCTCACGCTGAGGTTGGCTTAGTTCTGTAGTTGACATGTTAGTCCTTTTAACGTATGGACCGTCGTCCTCACATCCTCGGGAATAGGTTACATTTTCGTCAAGGCCTTATATAGTGGAGCGAGAAGGGTGTGTTTGAAACTATTTATAACCCATATCTCTTCACAGGGGCGGGCCACTGATTGAGCAGAGCCCTAACCTTATGAAAACCCAAATATCTCATTTGGAAGCTAAAATTAAATTTAATCTCTTCACCAATAATTATATATTCAAACATTTAAATTGAACAACAATTCCATGTGAATCTGATAACTACAATGTGCAGACTTTCCACTGTAGAGTTTATGTCCTCCTATTATTGATGAGAAAGTCTCAGATGACAACCGAACTGACATCATATTCATTAAGTACCACTGCATATGTTCAATTGGTCGGATTACCAGAATATAGTTCATTTCCCCCCACCTTCTGATGTTCCCAGAATCTCTATGTTAACCAAAGGATTTTCAAATGTCACATCAGTAGGGTAGAGAGAGGAAAAAGGGGGGAAGAGGTATTTATGACTGTCATAAACCTACCCCCAGGCCAACGTCATGACATATGCGTTCTCTGGAAAATAATGCAACTCCATGGAAGATTAGTTCCACTCCGCTAGCATGTCATGGAACACACCTTTCACATGGTTCATTATATTCCATGGAAAGGACAGCCCCTCGTTCATTATCCCTTACATGTATCCTCCTGCTTTGAAGGGGTAAGTGGGGTAGGCTCTAGAGCAGAGGGGGATCCTACAAAGCAAGCTAGATCTAATCAGGGTTTTCTAAAGCTAACTAGCTTAGGCTTCATCTGTAATACAACCGTGGATGTTGCTCGTCCGCCTGCCACTCACTCTAGGAGTCTTGTAACTGTCGCACATGGCTAGTCGAATGCCAAACTCTTCATTGAGACAATGCTTAAACATCAATCCATGGTTGAGTCAGTGCCACATTTCAATTTGTGCTGAAATCTAAATTAAAGAAATGTTATCTTGCAAATTCAGCAGGCTAATATTTTATTACTTATCGTTAATGCTGTCTTTGGTGTGCTTTGGTGAGCTTATCAGTGCACAAGCTATTGATATCATTGTTTTATTAATTAATTATTCAAAAGTGTTACATTGCTTGTTTAAAAAGGATTCAGTCATTACTAAATGTGTAATGTGATATATTTTTACATTTTAAAAAAAATGACACAAAAAAACATGTGCATCAGTAGCACAATTTCTAAGTTATTCATATTAGTTTTTACTTACATTTGTTTGTTGACTCCATATATTGACATTGAGGTTTTAATATTTGGCTGACTTTTCTTAGTGGAGGTACTAAGAATTGAATTATGGGAATTGAATTATGGGGAGTTTCAGGCCCCGAAGTGAACATAATTGTACACTCACAAACTCGACTAAAAAAGAGAGCTGAGGGGCTTACATTGCAAACGTCCCTTGCTTAGCTAATCATTTGGACCGCCCTCCAAGATGGTGACGGGGATTCCCCCAAGGGCATAAGGCGAGAGTAAGTGGACGAGGGTGTGTCTTTTATGAGTTTGAACCGCAGCCTAAGCATAGACCTTTTGTACAACGTAGCAACGCCCACTTCCGCTCAACTTCCTACCCGATACATAGCTTCCTGTCCCGATCCCGTCCTGTCAGCCTGATATCATTACCTCAGTATATAAATATAATCATATTTCTATAGCGTTTTTTTATCATTCTTGTTGAAAATTATGTTTATCTGTTCAGTAAGTGATTTTTGTCATTCGATTGTGTTCTGTGTCTTTTTTTTGTCTCTTTAGCTAGCAAATGTTAGCTACCAGTACCTAGCTAACGTTAGTGCTATCATTAACGTTATTAGTTGGTGCGGCATCTTTATTGAAAGTTAGGAAATTAAGATTTCTTTTAACCTTCTAGTGGGCTTCGACATCTGAAGAAGGGAGCAGTACCTTTGCTATTCCAGTGGAATAACTACCATGTCCATGAGATCCTCATATTACTGATGGGAAGCATCAACTGCATCTGGGCTGTGGCTTGCCTTCTCATAAAATTACCAGTGTGGGCCTATTGTGAAGGCATGGGCCAAGGAGCAATGAGCTACTACTGCAATGCATCTTTCCTTTTTTTGCTGTGACCATCCACATTGTCTAACACCCTGTAGTCCATTTATTGATGATAAACAGTACTGCTTATACTCCAAACACAAAATGTTTACAGTGACAAGAGAACAGAAAAAATTTACTGAATTATTTAAAATGATTTACTAATAAATTGCAAACAGATTTGTTGGTTTGTTTCTCTTTCATTAATTGAAAGATAAAGGAGCCTGTCTGTTGTTATTTAGTCTTTCCTGCCAATGAAATTTTGCATGTACACATATAAGTAGTACCAGTCACCCTTCTCTCTAATTAGTGAGAACACCACTGGGTCTCTATGTATTCTCTCGATCAGAATGTCCTCATGCGCACAAACAACAAAGTCACACACTCCAACCCAGCGATGTAGACCTTGAACTTGCCAATAGTAGGCATGCTGCCTCTTCAGGGAAGGTTCACTGTTATGCATGTGAACGTACTTGCAATCCACAAATCCCTTTATGTTCGGGTAATCTCAACTAGGCCAAAAGGTGGATGCTCGAGAGGGTCGTAGACCAGTCCATCAGGAGAAGATGCAAGTCAAGGGACGTCAGGATGTATGATGAGGCCACAGGGTGAGAAGTTGACATTCTGCATTTTGCAGTAGTCACTAGCTGCTTCCAACTGCAGTCCCCTCTTCATGTCAGCTGTTGGTGCTGTGCATTTGAGGATCCTTTCAGCTAGATTGCCTGCGGATGTCAGCCCTCTCACATGGCAAGCCTCTCTGAACCGTGACGAGGTCAGTCCTCTATTTTATGGGCTGTTGCAAAGCTCACATGAAGAGACAATGTGAAGCTGGTCTTCTTCACTGAGCTCAAATGTGCAGCCTTGAAAGTTGCTCTCCAGTCTGTAGCCATCAACGGGCAGTGAAGGGAATGGTGGTGTCTCCATATGGTGAACTATGTGTCGCGTTGTGATTGGAGGCTGATGGTAAGACAAGAGGCTCCCCACCTGTACCTTTCCAAAGTGGGAGTCAACTAAAAGCTTTTCAGCAGACATCCCCATGCTGCAGATCAAAGGCTTGGATAGAGGGTCAAAGTACTTGTACCCCTCTTCTATCTGGGGAACTGAGAGGTCAGGGAGCGGTCCAAGAAGGGCGCAGTAGAGAGTCCTTCTGCAAAGAAAAGCAGCCTCTGTGGTTAGCCAATCTAAACAATGTACTTGAAACCACCTGAAATGAAATAATTGTAAATAGTCAAAGTGTAATAGGATATGACCAGATACTACCTACTATACTGGCTATTAGGGAATACTCACCTAATCCCTCCTTCTGCCATGCACTTTTTGGTGGGCTTGGTGATGGTCATTTTGCCTATGGGCCCAGGTTGCAGACCCCAGACTGTACAAGGGCACTATTCTAAATCTAATCATGAGACAATTTAAGTTTTCTTTAAATCATTTCTTAGCATTATGATGTGATTATAACCATATGATGTTGATATGTGGTATAGATATTAAAACATACCATAGTCCTTGGCTTAAGCCACTGCTGCTATGCCTCTGTGCAGAGGTGAGGTAGGACCACTGGTGTTCCCATCTGGGAATAGTGTGCAGACTGGGATAGTAATGCAACATGAACAGTGATGTTGTATCATTGTTACTTGCTCAGGGGGCTTCAGTACAACCTACGTAGGGATATAAAAAGAAAATGACTAGACTATACAATCACTCAACATGTGTCACGACCAGCAAACATATGTGACTGGAGCAACATGCAACAGCCACTACATTCATTACAGCAATACGGGTTTAAACATTTCTATTAAGGGTATACGTATGCTCTTGTTTAAATGTCATCTAATGTATCCAACATAAAAGAGTTTACAGAAACAGCAAGGAAGACGACTGAACAATTACTACACTAAGAACGGTTTCATAGACATGGGTTAAGCCTAGTACTAGACTAAGCAATGCCTCTTAATGCAGATCTCCATTGACAGGAACTTCTTAGTCTAAGACTAGGCTTCATCTCTGACTGTGTAACCGGCATGTAGTGTGTCAGAAACAGCTGACTTTTCACCCTACACTCAAACTGTGTGGTTTCTCATTTTTCTTCATGGACCTCTAGCAGCAAGCCTGTATGCTGACCTGTTCAAAACTGTTTTGATTGTAACTACGTTACAGCTTTGAGTAAACATCCTTGTCTGGTCTGATAGGCAACTTGGCTACACTTACCTTCATAGTTGAAAAGGTAACTGTAGACATAAAGTTTGAATCCTTTTTCCAACTTCGAGGTCGTTGTTTTGCTACTTGTCTTGGCCAGACGATGTAAATCCGTCACTGTTATCTTTGGCAGCTCTTGCAAGCACCTTGTGTGGCTAATTGCTAGACACCTTACTAGTTGCAGCTTTAAGCCCCTCAGCCCTCGTTTTTAGTTTAGTTTAGTTTGGTTAGCTTTTGTAAATTGTAGAAATAAAACATTTTCCTTCTTCAGAAGTTCCAGCTAGGCAGGCTAACGTTATTTAGCTAAATCATTTGCTAGCTATCATACAGTAGGTATATATAAATAAATATATAGTTACTATTAGTAGACAGGCAATCATAATTGACTGTAGCCCATTCTAACCAGACGTCATGATACGTCATCCAAAGTGTCGACTTAATTTGAGGGCTGAGGGGATAGGGTGTGTCTTTTAAGTGTTTGGACTGCAGCCTAGCTGTGTTCCATGTGTGTTCTGCGCTTTAAAGTGTCCATGAGGAAACACTTGTGCTTAAAAGGTTCCATGCTGTGAAGAAATGGAGACGCGATTAATGGCGTAGAAAATTCACGCCGATAAACATGTCAAGCGTTAACTCTTTATTAGTGTGTTATCTTTGAAAGCCCTATACATAATATATTATTATTTTCATGAAATTAACACACACATTGATTTATTAGATATACATTGATGATTTAAAAATAACATTTTAAAATACTGCATCTGGTCTTTTAGGAACTGGCTATATGTGTAAGCCTGCTTCTACTGAAAATACCTTTAAATCAATTTATATCCCAGTCATTGAAAAAAGTAAGATCTTGCAGAAAAACAACCACATCAAATCTGAAAAAGGGTACTTGTGTCTCCATCCATCTCTGGGCCTGGCTCTTTTGTGAGAAAGATTATAAACGTTTGGTAATTGAAGTTTTGTAGCTCGAGGGGGAGTCGGTCTGTTGATTAGTGCAGGATATTAGTTTCACAAATGAAAGCAAATTGCCCCGAGGTTCAAATTTGAATATTTAGATTGTTCTTGGAGTAAGCTGTTGGAGTGTATAGAGCCTTGATTACCAATTACTGATGGAGTATTGCCTCTTTAACATTTCCAGTTTTCCTTCTCTACTTCCACTTATTTTATTGGGAAAAACAGATTTCCAGTAAAGCAATGTTCCATTAGATTAACAGAACAAAGCCTCTCTGTGTTTTTTGAGTTGGCTAATGAAACATTAGTCTAGCTGCTGCGCTGCTTGTTGATCAGATGAGTGACTCTCTGCTTTGGTAATCCTTATTGTGGATAAACGTTTGTTGTTGAATTAATTATTTTTAAATGGCTAATGCACTTTGCATTGTATGGAGGTACCTAGGTGAAGTTGCACAGTGCTTGTTGATCAGATGAGTGTCCCTCTGCTTTTGTGATCCTAATGGTGCATAGAAGTTTGATGTTGAGATTGTTGTTCTTAAAATATGTCTTTTTTTTTAGACAATTGTATCTTAATCCACTTTTTTGCTGGTGTCAATTATTATATGATCGTTTCAGGTATAGGCTACATTGTATGGACCCATCTACACTTTAAAAATAGAAAGTCTAAAAACACCATGATTGTCGAATGAAACCATGAGAAGTATTGCACCTAAGCTAAGATGTGGTGTTTGGAGGTTGTTTGAATGTAAACCCAATGTAAGTGTTTTAATAACCAGAATGTGTTTTAAAACAGAAATGTACAGTAGTACTCTGAAAGGGTCAAAGTGGTTCTTCAACCTGAATAGTAGTGTTTTTAACCTCGGTGTACCCCCCGTGTGTCACGATCGTCATAAGGAGTGGACCAAAAAGCAGCGTGGTATGTTTCCATCCTTTTTATTAGGAAGAGAAAACTCAAATAACAAAAACAATAAAGCGAACAAACGAAACGTGACGCTCAGAGTACTGCTCACAGGCAACTATACCTAGACAAGATCCCACAAAGCACAAAGGGGAAATGGCTGCCTAAATATGATCCCCAATCAGAGACAACGATAAACAGCTGAATCTGTTTGGGAATCATACCAGGCCAACATATATACATAATTACCTAGATGACCCACCCTAGTCACACCCCGAACGAACCAACATAGAGAATAACAGGCTCTCTATGGTCAGGGCGTGACACCGCGGGACGGTTGAATTAACTTAGGATAATGTGATTAGCATGAGGTCGTAGTAACAACAACAAAAAATCGCAGGTCATAGACATATCTGATATGGGCAGAAAGCTTAAATTCTTGTTAATCTAACTGCACTGTCCAATTTACAGTAGCTATTACAGTGAAATAATACCATGCTATTGTTTGAGGAGAGTGCACAATTATAAACTTGAAAATGTATTAATAAACCAATTAGGCACATTTGGGCAGTCTTGATATAACATTTTGAACAAATATGCAATGGTTCATTGGATCAGTCTAAAACTTTCTCAATCAAGCAATGGATTAGTAATGCAAATGGTATCAAGAATCAAGGTAAGACCCAAGTGCAGACTGTGTGAAGTAACAATGTTTAATGTAACCACAGGGGTAGGCAAACGACAGGTCAAGGCAGGCAGGAGTCAATAATCCAGAGTAGGAGTAAAGGTACAGGATGACAGACAGGCTCAGGCAGAGGTCAATAATCCAGAAGTGGAGCAAAGGTACAGGACTGCAGGCAGGCTCAGAGGTGGGCGGAGTGGTCAGGCGGGCGGGTACAGGGTCAGGAAAGGCAAGGGTAAAAAATCAGGAAGACGAGAAAAGAGAGGCTGGGAAAAGACAGGCGCTGACAGGACGAACGCTGGTAAGCTTGACAAATAAGACGAACAGGGGACACACAGGGGATAATGGGGAAGATGGGAGGGGGGTGGAGACAATCACAATGACAGGTGAAGCAGATCAGGGCGTGACAATTGGTTTATAGCCTAAGTATTGATTGATGATAAGGGACTATAGAGAATATTTTTTGTGGAATTCCACCGTAATTTTTAAAATGCTTTATTTTGACCGATTAGAAACGGGAGGGGCAGTAAGATGGTACATTTTGTTGACATTTTACCCACTCAACCACACAGCCAAACTGTAAAAAATGATTCTGGGATGAATTGAAATTGACAACAACAAAAAACACCAACATATACTTAATTAAAATGTATGCAAGTTGTCTAGCGGTAACGCATCTGGCTTAGACAGGACACCCCTCTCCCCATCAATCGGGGTTAAATTTCCTGCTCCAACCCTTAAATCTGTTTCTTACATCTATCTATATCCTTTCTTTCATTTCATAACTGTTTCAATAAATTGTAAAAATAACCCCCCAAAAATGTCTACAAGATGTACGCAAGTTGTTTAAATGATTTGTTCATTTAAATAGAGTATGTTGCTCAAAATGTGATTATCTTTCATAGTGATGCACCGATATTACATTTTTGGCTGATACTGTTGATAATTCGTTTTACTTGAGACAGGAGACCAAGTGGAGACATAGGACGAGGTGGATAATTTTATAATAAGGCAGGTTTATTCAAGTGTAAAAATATTATGCAAAGCGTGCAGCACGGCTCTTTCTATCTGATCCGTATGGGGTCGTCAGGA
The DNA here is from genome assembly GCF_002910315.2 of Salvelinus sp. IW2-2015. NCBI lineage: Eukaryota > Metazoa > Chordata > Actinopteri > Salmoniformes > Salmonidae > Salvelinus > Salvelinus sp. IW2-2015. Next base: position 38,248,950 of record NC_036858.1, read on the forward strand.
AAAGGGGCTAGTTTCAACAGTAGTACAGTATTATATAGACAAKAAGCAAAGTAGGTAGATCTGCGAGTCTGGCCTTCCGATTGGTCGAACTGGGTCTTGGGTAGTCCTGTACAGGCCTGGTGTCCACGTTCCATTGGTTCCTGAGGTAGTTCTTTGTCCTGAGCTCCAACCCTGAGTTGTGTGTGTCTGTGTGATTGTCATGGGGGAGGGGAGTTGTGGGTGTTGTGTATGTGTCTAATGAGTCCAGCATATGTCCAAGGAAAGAGGGGGTGTGTATGTTGTGTCAACTATAGCTAAAGTTGAGAAGTTGTTAAAACAAGTTACCAATATCTAATACAATTTCTTACAATACCGATATCTGATATTTTCATTGCCAAAAAAAACAATACCGATAACCAATATAAATATATATTTTTTAAACATTCTAGTACAGTTAAATAGTTAACAAACACACATATGGACGCAGCGGTCTAAGGCACTGCATCTCAGTGCAAGTCTCTCGAAACCAGGCTGTATCACATCCGGCCGTGATTGGGATTACCATAGGGCGGCGCACAATTGGCCCAGCGTCGTCCGGGTTTGGCCGTGGTAGGCCGTCATTGTAAATAAGAATTTGTTCTCAACTGACTTGCCTAGTTAAATAAAGGTTACACACACACACTAACAAACCACAATGACCAAAAAGTTATTTTGTTGCCATTTACGTATGTCGAAATGACGAGTAAAACATAATCAAAACCTATTTCTTTCACTTACTTGCTGTGCTGTTTTGTTGTTCATTTGTTCAGTTGGTTCATTCTCAACCAGGATTTATATGGAACGCTGTTTGGGTCTTTATGCTGACTGGGGAGGTGATTTCACACAGTCACAGTCCTGCGATAAGAGCTACAATGCTAATATTTACCTAAACTCTTCACAGTTGTGTTCTGTGGGTGTCACCGAGTAGGCTGATAACCCATTTCATTGCTTCACATTCCAACCTTGTTTAACATATCTAGTCTAAATATGGCATGATTCCACCAATTGTAACCTGCATCACTTTCAAAGGGGTACTTTTATTTTGAAGGCAAACCACAAATTCCACTATTGTGTCTAAGCCTTATTGTGGCTAGCTTCACAACACGTAACCCGGTACGGTCGAGCATCACTAGCCAGATGAAGCTAGCTGGCTGATTATAACGTTAGCTTTGGGCAACAGGGTTAAGTAGCTGGCTAGATATTTATTTTCATTAACTGAAGTTCAATTTCAATAGGCGAACAACAAGTGGCTACCTAGCTAATACTTACTTTCAAGGATTTCTAAATCATTGCTACGAATAATGAATATAACTGCAGTTTCTACTGGTCGTTGTTTTCAGGCTGGTTTTATTGGTGCTAGCTAGGTACCAAGCTAAAGCTAGCTAGCCCCCCGAGAAGTTGTGGTCAAACAAATAATGCTTTATTACCAACGCAGTATTGTAAACACATCGTCCATGGCAGGTGTTTGTTTGTTTGCTGCCTTTTATATACAGCTTTGACAGTGCTACTGATAGTAGTGGTGGCGCTTGGCTTGCACGTGTAAATTCAGAACACACAACATTCTCTAATAGAATTGTGTTATTTATTTGTCCAATGTCCAACACAGCAAATGAAAGATAAACATCTTGTGAATCCAGCCATCATTTCCGATTTTTAAAATGTTTTACAGCAAAAACACAATATGTATTTCTATTAGCTAACCACAATAGCCAAAGACTCAACCGCATATCTTCACCATGTTTCTACCTCATAGGTAGCTATCACAAAACCGACCAAATAGAGATATAATTAGTCACTAACCAAGAAACAACTTTATCAGATGACAGTGTTATAACATGTTATACAATACATTTTTGTTTTGTTCGAAAAATGTATAAATCATAAATCATAGTTTTACATTGCAGCTACCATCACAAATAGCACCGAAGCAGCCAGAATAATTACAGAGAGTAACATGAAATACCTAAATACTCATCATAAAACATTTATGAAAAATACATGGTGTACAGCAAATGAAAGATAAACATCTTGTGAATCCAGCCAATATTTCCGATTTTTTGAAGTGTTTTACAGCGAAAACACAATATATATTTCTATTAGCTCACTACAGTAGCCAAACACACAACGCAATTTACTCCCCGCAAAATTAGCTTGCACAAAACCGACAAAATAGAGATAAAATTAATCACTAACCTTGAACAAATTCATCAGATGACAGTCTTATAACATCAGGTTATACAATACACTTATGTTTTGTTCGAAAATGTGCATATTTAGAGCTACAAATCCTGATTATACATTGTGAATACGTAGCATAGATTCACCAGAATCTCCAGAGGTTTTTGGACACTCACCTAATCTGACCAAAGAACTCATCATAAACGTTACATAAAAATACTTGTTGTATGGCAAATGAAAGATACACTGGTTCTTCAAATCTTTTCTCAATAGGGGGGCGCTGTTTCCACTTTGTAAAAATTCGTTCCCAAATTAAACTGCCTCGTACTCAATTCTTGCTCGTACAATATGCATATTATTATTACTATTGGATAGAAAACACTCTCTAGTTTCTAAAACCGTTTGAATTATATCTGTGAGTAAAACAGAACTCATTTTGCAGCAAACTTCCTGTCAGGAACTGAAAAATCTCAAATCGGGGGCTCTGTTCCAGGGTCAGTTTATAAATTTCCATGTAATCTATGGGTCGACATGCACTGCATACGCCTTCCCCTATATGTCAGTAAGCAGTGAGAATTGGAATGGAGTGTCTGGGTAGTTCTGAGGCCGTATAAAAGCTCTTGGAACCGGGTGTGCACTCTTTTCAACGTTCATCATGACGCAAGACAGACCTCAGGATTGCATTCTGAAAAGCTCTCGTTATAGGCTTTAGATATATCCGGCTCTGATTTTATTCGATATAGGTGTTAAAAACATCATAATGTAGTTATTTTAAACCGAGTTATATCAGTTTATATCAGTATATTGCGATTTTCGGTATTTCATTTGTGCTGCGTTATAGTGAGTTGGACACCTCTTCGTCACATGGCTAATGTTTGCTGCTAATTCCAAAGTTGAAGACGACAATCTACAACCGAGCAACGATTATTCTGGACAAAGGACAACTTGCACAAGATTCTGATGGAAGCTCATCAAAWAGTAAGAACTATTTATGATGATAATTCGTTGTTCTGTTGAAAAATGTTACACTACTATTCCGCCATTAATTTCGGTGCGGTCTCGCTTTAACGCACGCTGTATGTCGTAGTAACATTAATTTATAAAATCTAACACAGCGGTTGCATTAAGAACTAATGTATCTTTCATTTGCTGTCCAACCTGTATTTTTTAGTCAAGTTTATGATTAGTTATTGATTAGATTAGGTGCCTCTCCCAAGATTTCTCCCGACATTTTGTTGGCAGCTTGGCTACTATTCTCATTGTATAACCACGATTTGTGCCGCTAAATATGCACATTTTCGAACAAACAATATATGTATTGTGTAATATGATGTTATAGGACTGTCAWCTGATGAAGTTTTGAGAAGGTTAGTGAAAATTTTTATATCTTTTGCTGGTTTATTCGCTATCGCTAACGTGCATGAATCAATGCTGCTGTGTGGTTGGCTATTGTAGTAAGCTAATATAATGCWAWATTGTGTTTTCGCTGTAAAACACTTAAAYAATCTGAAATATTGGCTGGATTCACAAGATGTTTGTCTTTCATTTGCTGTACGCTGTGTATTTTTCATAAATGTTTTATGATGAGTATTTAGGTAATTCACGTTGCTCTCTGTAGTTATTCTAGTTGCTTTGGTGAGAGTTGTGATGGTGGCTGCAATGTAAAACTATGATTTATACCTGAAATATGCACATTTTTCGAACAAAACATATGCTATACAATAWATATGTTATCAGACTGTCATCTGATGAAGTTGTTTCTTGGTTAGTGACTATTTATATCTTTATTTGGTCGAATTTGTGATAGCTACCTATGCAGTAAAAAATGTTGGGGAAAAAAAGTTGTGTCTTTTGCTATCGTGGTTAGCTAATAGAAATACATATTGTGTCTTCCCTGTAAAACATTTTAAAAATCAGAAATGATGGCTGGATTCACAAGATGTGTATCTTTCATCTGGTGTCTTGGACTTGTGATTTCATGATATTTAGATGCTAGTATTTACTTGTGGCGCTATGCTAGGCTATGCTAGTCAGCTTTTTTACTGATGAGGGTGCTCCCAGATCCGGGATTGGGACCAACTAGAAGTTAATGCAACCGCCGTGTTAGATTTTTAAAAATAACTTTACCATAACAAACAGCTTGCGTTATTGCGAGACAGCGCTCGCCAAAACGGCCGAGAATAGGAATCAACATTTTCCACAGAAATACAAAATAACATCATAAATTGTTCTTACTTTTGCTGAGCTTCCATCAGAATCTTGTACAAGGAGTCCTTGGTCCAGAATAAATCGTTGTTTGGTTTTAGAAAGTCCTTTTCTTCTGTCGAATTCGCGCCACAATGCTAGCCAAGCTTGATAACGTTCCCATCTTCTCTCGAAGCAAAGAACGGAAAACTCCAAAAGTCCCAATAAACGTTGAATAATCTGATAAAACTCGGTTCAAAAAACATACTTTACGATGTTATTATCACATGTATCAAATAAAATCAGAGCCGGAGATATTCGCCGTGTAAACCGAACGCTTATCATAAGACAATATCGAGGTGCTTGGTAGAGAAAGGAAATTCCTGACCTGCCACTCCAAAAGCTCTTGTTCGACCTCAGATCAAGCTAGACACCCCATTCCACCTTCCACTGCCTGTTGACATCTAGTGGAAGGCGTATGAAGTGCATGTATATCGATAAATATAAGCCAGTTGAATAGGCAGGCCCTGAAACAGAGCCCCATTTTCAGAATTTTCACTTCCTGTCTGGAAGTTTGCTGCCAAATGAGTTCTGTTTTACTCACAGATATAATTCAAACAGTTTTAGAAACTTGAGAGTGTTTTCTATCCAATAGTAATAAAGGCAAAACATATATATAAATAGAATATATGCATATTGTATGATCTAGAATAAGAAACGAGCCGTTAAATTGGCACGACTTTTTCCAAAGTGAAAATAGCGCACCCCTATTGACAAGAGTTAAATGGATTCCTTTGATTGTCGCTCGCTGAAATGTTGTTACTCTTTCAAATGACTACTCAACTGTTGACTGCTCGATCCACACAGCAGACATTGTGGGCTAGATGGAATGTTGTTGCTCGTGTAGTGCAAAATGTACCTACGTTAATACAGTTGAAGTCGGAAGTTTACATACACTTAGGTTGGAGTCATTAAAACTCATTTTTCAACCACTCCACAAATTTCTTGTTATCAAACTATAGTTTTGGCAAGTCGGTTAGGACATCTACTGTGCATGACACCAAGTAATTTCTCAACAATTGTTTACAGACAGATTATTTCACTTATAACACTGTATCACAATTCCAGGGGTCAGAAGTTTATATACACAAGCTGACTGTGCCTTTAAACAGCTTGGAAAATCCAGAAAATTAGTCACGGCTTAGAAGCTTTTGATAAGCTAATGAGACCATTGATGTGTACCTGTGGATGTATTTCAAGGCCTACCTTCAAACTCAGTGCCTCTTTGCTTGACATCATGGAAAAAAAAAGAAATCACCAAGACCTCAGAAAAAAAATAGAACACACCACAAGTCTGGTTCATCTTTGGAGCAATTTCCAAATTCCTGAAGGTACCACATTCATCTGTACAAACAATTGTGCGCAAGAATAAACATCATGGACCACGCAGCCATCAATCCGCTCAGGAAGGAGACACGTTCGGTCTCCTAGAGATGAATGTACTTTGGTGCGAAAAGTGCAAATCAATCCAGAACAACAGCAAAGGATCTGTGAAGATGCTGGAGGAAACAGGTACAAAAATACCTATATCCACAGGTAAACAAGTCTTATACGACATAACCTGAAAGGCCATAAGGCCATAAAAAAGGCCATAAAAAAGCCAGACTACAGTTTGAAACTGCACATGGGGACAAAGATCGTACTTTTTGGAGAAATGTCATCTGTCGAGGCAAACAAAAATAGAACTGTTTGGCCATAATGAACACGTTACGTTTGGAGGAAAATGCAGAGGCTTTCAAGCGAAGAACACCATCCCAACCGTGAAGCACGGGGGGCAGCACCATGTGTGGGGGTCTTGCTGCAGGAGGGACTGGTGCACTTCACAAAATAGATAGCATCGTGAGAAGGATAGTTATGTGATATATTGAAGCAACATCTCAAGATATCAGTCGGTAGTTAAAGCGTGGTCGCAAATGGTTTCCAAATGACAAGGACCCCAAGCAACTTCCAAAGTTGTGGAAAAAAAGGCTTAAGGACAACAAAGTCAAGGTATTGGAGTGCCATTACAAAGCCCGACCTCAACCTAGAAAACTGTGGGCAGAACAAAAACCGTGTGCGATTAAGGAGGCCTTCAAACCTGACTCAGTTACCCAGCCTGTCAGGAGGAATGGGCCAAAATTCACGCAAATTATTGTTGGAAGCTTGTGGAGGCTAGCTGAAACGTGACCCAAGTTAAACAATAAAGACAATGCTACCAAATACTAATGGAGTATGTAAATGATCAGCCACTGGAGAAGTGATGAAAGAAATAAAAGCTGAAATATATAACTCTCTGCTATTATTCTGACATTTCACATTCTTAAAAGAAAGTGGTGATCAACTGACTTAAGACAGGGAATTTTAACTAAGATTAAATGTCAGGAATTAAAAAAAACTGAGTTTAAATGTATTTGGCTAAAGTGTATGTAAACCTCCGACTTCAACTGTAAATATATACACTGCTCAAAAAAATAAAGGAAACACTAAAATAACACATCCTAGATCTGAATGAATGAAATATTCTTAAAATACTTTTTTCTTTACATAGTTGAATGTGCTGACAACAAAATCACCAAAAATGATCAATGGAAATCAAATTTATCAACCCATGGAGGTCTGGAGGGAGTCACACTCAAAATTAAAGTGGAAAACCACACTACAGCTGATCCAACTTGATGTAATGCCTAAGAACAAGTCAAAAAGAGGCTCAGTAGTGTGGTGGCTCCACGTGCGTTAGACCTCCCTACAACGCCTGGGCATGCTCCTGATGAGGTGGCAGATGGCTCCTGAGGATCTCCTCCCAGACCTGGACTAAAGCATCCGCCAACTCCTGGACAGTCAGTTGCAACGTGGTGGGGATGGAGCGAGACATGATGTCCCAGATGTGCTCAATTGGATCAGGTCTGGGAACGGCGGGCCAGTCCATAAGCACAATGCCTTCCTCTTGCAGGAACTGCTGACACACTCCAGCCACTGAGGCTAGCATTGTCTGCATTAGGAGAACCCAGGCCAACCGCACCAGATAGGGTCCACAAGGGGTCTGAGGATCTCATCCGGTACCTAATGGCAGTCAGGCACCTCTGGCGAGCACAATGGAGGGCTGTGCGCCCCCCAAAGAAAGTCACCCCACACCATGACTGACCCACCGCCAAACCGGTCATGCTGGAGATGTTGCAGGCAGCAGAACGTTCTCCACGGCATCTCCAGACTCTGTCACGTCTGTCACATGTGCGTGAACCTGATTTCACTGTGAAGAGCACAGGGCGCCAGTGGCGAATGTGCAATCTGGTGTTCTCTGGCAATCCAAACGTCCTGCACGGTGTTGGGCGGCTGAAGCACAACCCCCACTGTGTGGACGTCGGCCCTCATACCCACCCTCATGGAGTTTCTTCTGACCGTTTGAGCAAGACACATGCACATTGTGGCCTGCTGGAGGTCATTTTGCAGGGCTCTGGCATTGCTCCCCCTGCACAAAGGCGGAGGTAGTGGTCCTGCTGCTGGGTGTGCCTCCTACGGCCTCTCCACGTCTCCTGAGTACTGGCCTGTCCCCTGGTAGCGCCCCATGCTCTGGACACTACGCTGACAAGCACAGCAAACCCTTTGCCACAGCTCGCATTGATGTGCCATCCGGGATGAGCTGCACACCTGAGCCACTTGTGTGGGTTGTAGACTCCGCTTCATGCTACCACTAGAGTGAAAGCACGCCAGCATTCAAAAGTGACCAAAACATCAGCCAGGAAGCATAGGAACTGAGAAGATGGTCTGTGGTCACCACCTGCAGAACCACTCCTTTATTGGGGTGTCTTGCTAATTGCCTATAATTTCCACCTGTTGTCTATTCCATTTACACAACAGCATGTGACATTTATTGTCAATCAGTGTTGCTTCCTAAGTGGACAGTTTGATTTCACAGAAGTGTGATTGACTTGGAGTTACATTGTGTTGTTTAAGTGTTCCCTTTATTTTTTTGAGCAGTGTATATATACATATATATATATATATATATATATATATTCTTAGAGCTATGGTCTATTTTCCTGAATTTCCGCCTGACTGACGTGCCCAAAGTAAACTGCATGTTACTCAGGCCCAGAAGCCAGGATATGCATAAAATTGGTAGCATTGGATAGAAAATGTTAAAATATTTTCTGAGACTATAACACAATTGATATGGCAGGCGAAATTCCAAAGAAAAACGAACCGGGAAAAAAAAATTGGAGCTCCCACGCTCTTTTAATGGAAAGCTGTGGGGTCTATGTATTTCCAGCTCCCAGATTGCAATTCCCATGGCTTACACTAGATGTCAACAGTCTTTGTTCATTGTTTCAGGCTTGTTTCTTCAAAAATGAGAACGAATTTGGAGTTTTCATACAATGACTCCCGGTTCAAAATCAGTCTGTTGGCGCACTTACTAATTTTACTTTTCTATATAACATACTTATTTCCGTATGAAATATTATAGTTTATTTACATTTTAGAATACCTGAGGATTAAAATTAAATAAATCAATTAAATGTAGTTTGACTTGTTTGAACAAAGTTTAGAGGTAGCTTTTTGGACTCCTTTGTCTGCATGTTCAACGAGTGGATTACTGAAATTGATGGCACCAACTAAACTGACTTTTTGGGATATAAAGAAGGATCTATCTTAAAAAAGGATTTATCTAACAAAATGACCATTCATGTTGTAGCTGGGACCCTTGGGATTGCAAACAAAGGAAGATTTTCAAAAGTAAGTGATTTATTTAATCACTATTTGTGATTTTATGAAGCCTCTGCTGGTTGAAAAATATGTTGATGTGGGGTGCCGTCCTCGAACAATCGCATGGTATGCTTTCGCTGTAAAGCTTGTTGTAAATCGGACAACGCAGTTAAATTAACAATAATTTTTGCTTTTCAATTATATAAGATACTTGTATGTTCATGAATGTTTAATATTCCGATTATTTATTTGAATTGCGCGCCCTCCAATTTCACCGGATGTTGTCGTATCCCTAAATTAACACCCGTTCGCTTAATCCGGAAGCCAGCCGCACCAATGTGTCGGAGGAAACAACGTTCAACTGACGACCGAAGTCAGCCTGCAGGGAAGCATGATGTAAGATGCAAACATCGTATTCCAACTGATTATAGGCTACTAAGCCAACGACTTACCGCTGCGCCACAAAATTTTGATGAAAGCAGTGGAGAAAGAAATGTATATCTGATAATCACACACTGCTATTTAAGATGTCACTAATCTGCATTGTGAACAGATAATGAAGCTCTGAGTAATGAACCGTTTTCCGGCACAATTTGGTGAAAGCAATGAAGCCTTCAGAGTGCCTCAGTTTCCCAACACTGCTGGTGGTTTGAACGCTGTGCTTGACAATGCCTGCCAAAATGGTAAGTAATGGCAAATTATCAAATACATAGAACAATGTTAAACGTTACGACACTTCAGAAAAAGGGTTTGAATTCTGCTCTGAACAGGATTCAAAACATCATAATGGTGTTTAGAAGCTTTAAGGAGAGGAAACTAGACCAAATGAGAAGGTTTCTATGTAACGCACTTAGGCATAGTGGGTGCGGAGACAGGTGCAGGAAGCAGAAGGTACAGAACAATGTTTTATTCCGGCACAGAGAAAAATGTTCACGCCAATACCGGGCGCACATAAAAGACCGGAACAAAACCAGGACCCAACCAGTCCGGAGGAAAAACAAAGGGAAACGCACTACCACAAACATACACAGAGGAAAATAAGCCTGCACAAAGAGCAGGCGGGCCTTACTGGCTTAAATAGCCCAACTAAAAACCTAAACAAGAAACAGGTGTAACCAATAAGACAAAACCAACAGAAAAGGGAAAAGGGATCGGCGGCAGCTAGTAGACCGGTGACGACGACCGCCGAGCGCTGCCCGAACAGGAAGAGGAGCCACCTTCGGTGGGAGTCGTGACATTCTAATTCTGCACTAAACAGGACTTGAAACACCAAAATAGTGTTTTAAACCTTTTTTGTTAGTTCTCCCAGTCCCTGGCAAGGTGTTTCACAATAATTGATTAAGTGGTGTTACAACACACCACGTAATGTTTTAAAACATCTCAGGATGATTTGTTTCAATACTCCAGCAAAGTTAAGGTTTTGTCTCCTTCAGCTTGGTGGCAGCTCAGTTGTCACTAGTGTTGGTGTTAAAAAACACTTAATTTTAAGTGTACCACTATGTGGCTCCACTTTTAGGATTGTTCCACGCTGAGTGAGGACAGGATGTGTCTAGTTATGGAAGAAGAGATCACTGTGATGTTCATCATAGTTATGTATGAACAATGCCCTTACATTCTAGGTCACATTGAATTGGACATGGCCTGTGTAGTCCTGGTCGATACCCAGCCTCTGGTTACAGAGAGACAGTATTGACAATGTGTCCAGTTGTGTTTGATGCAGAAGATACAGTATCTCAGCACGTTTTGGCTCAATTTTCTTAACAGGCCTAGGTGGACTGAACGTGAGGGTGCAGTTTAGTTTTAGTTCTATACACTATGGGGTTTTCTCCAGCTTCTACTGCCACTGCTCAGTTTGTATTGATTTTCACTGGTAATCATTCTCTATACAATCAGTCCAACTCTCATTATGTATTGTGTTTGTGCGAGAGAGAGGGAGAGTGAGGGAGTCCTTCCCTCTCCTATCTGTCTTTCTCTCTCTCTCTCTCTCTCTCTCTCTCTCTCTCTCTCTCTCTCTCTCTCTCTCTCTCTCTCTCACTCTCTCATCCCTTTCCCTCCAATTCCATTTTCCTCCTCTGTGTCCATGTTCTCATTACGATAAGTTGTGTTCTCTTCCAAACAGCTTTGCTTTGGCGCTTGCTGGTTGCACAATGGTTGGCTGGGTGCCTCCACTCCCCCTGCTCAGTTTGTATTGATTTTCACTGGTATTCACTCTCTATACAATCGGTCTAACTCTCATGATGCATTTGTGTGTTTGTGTTTGTGTGTGCGCGTGCGAGCGAGCGAGCGGGAGAGTCCTTCCCTCTGGTGTATGTGTCTGCTGCCTCCTGCCTGTTGTGTTCTCTTCCAAATAGCTTTGCTTTGGTGCTTGCTGGTTGGACAATGTATCCCTCGTCTTTTGGGCTCTCGTACCCCTTTCCCTATTGAACCAAGTTAACTCGCTACACACCTCCTGACTTCTTCACAATTTAGCTTTTTAGGATTTGCCCTGGCCGGCCAGATAAGTGGATACATCTATAAGCAGCTTTGCTGTGGTGTGTGTATATGTCTATACCAACTTCAACAGTAGGTTTCACACCACATTACCAACCTGAAGACCATTACGGGTTGTGGTATTTAGGGAGTTCAGCATGACTAAGCAATGTTTAGTCGTATGAATACAGAACTCGTATGAATATAGAATTCCAAGGGCGGGTCAGTGATCAGGAAGCATCTCTGATATTCTCTTCTAACTCCGGGATTTTAGCCGAGAGGGAAAAGTACCAGACAGAGAATATTGGAAAACAAACACACAAACACCAACACCCTGGAAAAGATGTCAACACTAAATGAAATATGGTGTTCTCTTTGGATGATTTTCAAGAGACAATTGTATGTAGAAAATAGGCTAACTATGTTGTGATGAATGTATCTTTAGAATTGCTTCCTACTCCCATAACAAATAACATCCATCCAAATATGTATTGAGTTTAAGAAGATTTTGTAGAACTGTTAGTTATTATGATTAACTTACTCTCTATTCCTTCACTCCCCTCCCCCTTTCCTCTACTCTAATGTTTTTTCTCTCCTCTAACATCAAACCTCTTCTCCAAACCAAAAATGTCATGCTATTCTTTTCTCCCATGGTTCTTTTCTGCTTTCCTTTTGGCACCACTAACCCTGATCTCTACAGACTGGCGGTACGAGGGTAAGAGGGTAACCCTTTACTTTTACTCATTCTCTCTATCTAGCTTATTTTTTCTCGGTGTGCTCGGAGTAATTTCCATCTGTGCCGCTCCCTGTATTGAACACTGTGCTCATGTTGTCACCCCACATGGTTGTCATGTAATGTCGTCATGTATTGTTGTGAGTTGGTCATCACTGTGCTTTTGTATCAGTGTCCTTAAACCCATCAACGTGCTTCAACATTAATAGAAAGGATGAAACCATTCATAACCAGTTATGACAGTTGATATCAGCTTATGACATTAAGGCTCTTTGTGGAATTGATGTGTTTTATTGCCTTCTCTCTCCACCATACAGAATGTAAACTGTCCCGGTCAGGCCCCCCTGCTACCATAGTGACCATTGATGAAGAGAGCCCCAATGGTACGTACTGCCTTTGTTTTCTCTGTACCTGCTAGGCTGTTCAATATATGCCATTCATAACATACATTACTGTTCAAAAGTTTGGGGTCACTTTGAAATGTCTTAGTTTTTGAAAGAAAATCTATTTTTTTGTCCATTAAAATAACATCAATTTGATCAGAAATACAGTGTAGACATTGTTAATGTTGTAAATGACTATTGTTGCTGGAAACGGATGATTTTTTACGTAATATCTACATTGGCGTACAGAGGCCCATTATCAGCAACCATCACTCCTGTGATCCAATGGCACGTCGTGTTAGCTAATCCAAGTTTATCATTTTAACAGGCTAATTGAAAACCCTTTTTCCAATTATGTTAGCACAGCTGAAAACTGTTGGTCTGATTAAAGAAGCAATAAAACTGTCCTTCTTTAGACTAGTTGAGTATTTGGAGCATCAGCATTTGTGGGTTCGATTACAGGCTCAAAATGGCCAGAAACAAAGAACTTTCTTCTGAATCTTGTCAGTCTATTCTTGTTCTGAGAAATGAAGGCTGCGTTGCGACACCATGTATAGCTTTGTGAAATGTTAGGCTTGACATAAGAAAATCAAGACCAGGCCTACCATTACAAATGTGTACATTAGCTAAAGAAAAGCTATACAAGCCCTGGTACCACAGAAAGCCAATCATCGATTCGATAGGCATGCAACCGCATAGACATGGAGGCCGCTGTGCAAATTACAAGTAGCCCAAAAACCTGCAACCCGCGACCAATACATTTTCACCCTCTGCATTGTTTTCAAAGTAGCCCAAATGCAGGAAAACCGCGGACATGGCAACCTTGACTCCTTTCTCATTCCATCTTTCCCCCGTTCCTCTGGAGGGTCTATCTAATTACCCAGAAACATGACAGTGAAGTAAGACACTCTCAATTGTTTTATTTCCTTCACACATTTTAATTAAGACAATCTAAGTTTGTTATTTTGTCTCTGGTGCACACCTGTTTGCCTCTTTTTCTTTTGTTGCATTACACATTTTGTAAGGGTCTCACATTGATATGAAGCTGCACTGACTGTGTCCTGTAATTATAGAATGGTTACTATGCTAAAAGAAGGGCTCTGATTATTCTTGTTTCAGTGCTGTAATGTTAGTTGTAATTCTGTGATGTGCCTTCACTTTTTCTGGCTTCAGAGGCTGGTTTGGTATTCTAGAGCCGTCTCTCTGTGATTCAAATGCCTGGCAGCAGAGTAAAGAGAGAAAGAGAGAGTGAGTGACAGAGTGTGTGTGTGTGTGTGTGTGTGTGTGTGTGTGTGTGTGTGTGTGTGTGTGTGTGTGTGTGTGTGTGTGTGTGTGTGTGTGTGTGTGTGTGTGTGTGTGTGTGTGTGTGTGTGTGTGTCAATGTGCGCATATCTGTGTGTGCCGTGTTAAAATAATTGCAAGGCCAGCAATATGAATTAGAGACTGTGGCTGAAAGGATGGGATTAGTCCCAACACCTGCTTCTTCTCTGGATTAGAGAGAGAGGACCAGGGGAGGGAGAGGGAAAGAGAGAGATTGAGGGGTATGGGGGAGATGAGAATGGTGCATAGAAAGCTGTAGAGCAAAGAGAGAGGGCAGAATGTGTGGACAGTGTGCATACTGTAAACTCTTGGGAAAAAGGGTTCCAAAAGGGTTCTTCAGCTGTCCCCATAGGTTAACCCTTTTTGGTTCCAGGTAAAACCCTGTTTAGTTCCATGTAGAACCCTCTGTGGAACCAAATGGGTTCTACCTGAAACCAACAAGGGTTCTTCAAATGGTTCTCCTATGGGGACATCTGAAGAACCCTTTTTGGTTCTAGATGACACCTTTTTTTCTTAGAGTGTAGGTGCTTGCATACTTGCCTCCATACATGTGATGTGCTAGTAAATGAAAATGTGCATATAATTTACCCAGACTTTCCATTTTACTGTCGTTTTTTATTTAATGTATCACGATGGCCTCGTGTTTGAATCTACATGCTAATTCAGTGGAACATCAAATCTTTAGTGGAAGGGTAGAACACCAGTTGAAATTTCTCTCTGTGTCTACCCATTTAGTCTAGTGGGGTTGCTAGTGTAGTGTTTTGGTATTGTGAAGCATATTCCTCCATTTGATGGGTAAATAAAGGCCACAATTACAGTATTATGCTGAGATAAATGGTCAGATGAATTAGCTGTGTTCTTGTGCTAAATTACTTACCCTCATTAGAGGCTATAGAGATGAGTTCATTTGAAGTATAGCAAGAAGTCTGCATCTTCATTTACATCCACTTAAATTCTTTGTTTGGATTTTTGCTTTTTTCATATGAAAACCTCTATCTCTGTTATGAAAATCAAATGAGAACATCAACTCCCAAAACGGATCACTAAATCAAATGAAATATACTCACTCTATTCATATTTCCAATATTATATAAAACCCTAATAGAGAACTCATCTGAACAGCATACAGTACATTCCCAACTGCCATGCAATTTTATAAGAAGTAGAAAGAAGTGCCTCTAACTTCCTAAACTTCTTCTCAAGTCTATTCTGACATGACTTTATAGCCCCCACTACATTATTCAATTGCCTCTCCCAGAGTGTGAGAGCATTGCCATGTTAGATTAAGTTTTCAGAATTATCACTATATTTGTGATTTTGGATTCACGTCTCTCTTAAGAAATCCTGGGGTGAATTTTCACAAAAAAGGCATCCACTCTTAAGTTGCTTAAAAAATGTGGTCTCTATCTACAGTACAATTGACTTTACTCTAATAGTTTTGTAGCCACATAAGTAATATGGATTAAAGGTTCAAATGTCATTGTTTTTTATTTCTCTGTTTTGTTGGCTTTGTGTTCATTTCATAATACTTTACATGTCTAATTATAATAGGATATTGGTGTATTTTACTGATTTAATTTGAAACACGTTGGGAAGTGATCCTGATTGTCTTAATCCTCTCATTAGACTGAGTCGTAATTAAAAGGATAGGTCATTCTCATTTCATAATTGGAGCTCATTCATTTTTCGAAATTGTCAACAAAATCAGCACGTAGTTCCCTTTACTGATTTACTGTAGCCTTTGTTTCAATCGTCCTCATTAGGAAATGCAACTGAAAAAAAGATTTTAAAACGTGCTTTTATGTAGGTGCCTTGTGTGTGTGCTTGCACGTGGAAAGCTTTTGTACATTCACTCTGCCAAAACAGTACACATTTACAGTCACCCATCTTTCTCGATAACTTGACACAGTCATTTAACAGATATTGTGTCTGGAAGTAGCATAGGCTAGCTAGCAAGCTAGCCAACTTCTTTCGCCAATTAGCTACAGCCGGCCGGTGTGCGACCATGGCAAAGTTGGTTTGACTTTGGATAGCCTATCTGTTAGGGGCCATCAATATATTACACAATGTAAATAGGGCAATATTTTCATGTTGCACACCTTTTAGTTTTCTCATAAAATGCTTTCAATATTTGTAAATAKATTTCTACAAATTATAGCTGGTTTGAGGTTATATGTCATTGAAATTTGGAGCTAATTAAGTTTAAAAATAGTGTTCCATTGACAGTGCCTTCAGAAAGTAATCACACCTCTTGCATTTTTCCACATTTTGTTGTGTTACAGCCTGAATTTAAAATTGATTAAATGTAGATTTTGTGTCACTGATGTACACACAATACAACCCACAGTGTAAAAGTGGAATTATGTTTTTAGATTTTTTTTTTTTTTTAAGTCAAAAGGTATTCAACACCTTTATTATGGCAAGACTAAATAACTTCAGGGGTAAATATGTGCTTAATAAGTCAGATAATAAGTTGCATGGACTAACTCTGTGTACAATAATGGTGTTTAACATGATTTTTGAATGACTACCCCATCTCTGTACCGCACATATACAATTATATGTAAGGTCCCTCAGTAGAGCAGTGAATTTCAAACATAGATTCAACGACAACGACTAGGGAGGTTTTCCAATGACTCGCAAAGATAGATCCCAAAAAATGTTTTTAACATTGAACATCCCTTTGATGAAGTTATTAATTAACATTTGGATGTTGTATCAATACACCAATTCACTACAAATTCCTTACTCTGTCAGGAGTAATGGGCCAAAATTCACCCAATTTATCCAGAAAATCACATTGTAGGATTTTTAATGAATTTATTTGCAAATTATGGTGGAAAATAAGTATTGTAAGTAAGTATAAATATGCTAAGGCTTGCATCGCAGAATCTCCCCTAAATGCAGCGGGCGCAGTAGTCCCCATTACCACTCTACTCATTATTTAACCTTGTACCTCGTATTACTAAAATATTGCATCATTCTTGTGCTATCAAAAAACTCACTAATAACTTTTTACAATTCACATACTGTAAACATCCTCCTTATCAATGTCTTTGTCACTGTCACCCATCGTGAGATTTATAAAATAAACCAAACCGTGATTATTTTCTTCTTAGTAGAAGACAATCAGAAGACATCAGCCAATAGGCACAATACTACAGCCTCCTACCACCCAAAACTTTAGAATTCATTAGATTTAGAAAACTGTCTCTCCTGAGTAGGGTACAAGTAAGAAAACAAACACTTGCAATTGTTTACAAATATACATTCAGTTCATGATTCAGTGATTCAAATATGACTCCATTTTCACTAGGTTATTCCAGCAGACCATTTAGGCCGCACAACGTATTACATCAAAAATTGCCTCGCTATTTATGTTCAATAAATTTGCTTTAAAATTTGAACTAAGCAAGCTGTTAAAATGTTCAGTTTGCATCTTAAAACAAACACTGGCTGCTATATCTAAGAACAAACATGTCAATAGTTTTAATTATAGTCAAAACAAACATAAGTTCTGTTCACAGGGAGGCCACTTTAGTATGTTATCTCTTGTTTTCGCTGGTTGTGACCCTGCTCTACCACATAGTTTACTAATGTGGTGATGTTTGGCATATGAGTTTCTTCATCTTTTTATGCCAATTCTCAAATTCACTATGTATTGTATCAAGACAAAACCCTCAATTCTACACTCTTTAGTGATTCTTTAAATGCGGTGTGATACAAAGATTGACTATTTGTAACATAATTCGTGCTCTCGCCCATGTATACTGCCAATTTTAATGTTACCTAATATCCACTGTCCTTGACTCTTCCAAGGCTTATTCAACCCCAAAATCTGCTAAGGAACAGGGTTGATCCAAGCTCTCTGACCTCACAAAATATAATACTTTTCTTGCCTCACACCCAAGCTAACTGGCTAAAGTTGGCTAGCTTGCTAGCTAACGCTACTTCCAGACACGAACAAGAGAATACAACTTCACTCTCCATTCTACTCACCTAGCAGAGCTGGTTTGGCTTTTTACATGTTTTTTCAAAACGTTGATGACTAACTGTGCAGCTGGCATTAATTTCAATTACGTTATTTCCCTAACGTTTACTGACACCGGCCATATTCAACCGGCGTTGAGCGTTCGTAAATTCATCAGTTATTCTGCGCTCTGGTACATTCAAACCAGTGCACTGAAATCTGAACAAAATAACTGAGCGAATTTACCATTTAATTTACCCCATTTAACAATGTCCATACTCAAATTACTTCACAAATAGAACGGTTAGTGCGATTACGCTGACAGAACGCTAACATCAATACACTGGTGTATTGAGCTAATGATTCTTCTTTTATGTCATTGTGCCAAGTCACAATTGTATCCATGAATTCTCTATTAGATTGGAATTTCCTGTTAGCAGGGAAATGCTGTTGAATTTTATCCATGATTAGATTTTTCCCCCCCATATTCGAGACAAATTGGTAGAATGCTCGTGCGCTTCTATTAGTTTCTTTATGCCTTTACTATAAATAGTTTACCTCTTCTATGAATTTATTTCCGCTCCTCTCTCCTCGCAGTTTTAATATGTGCCAATCTTTTTTCTGAGACTATCTCCCAGATCCTGTAGACAGCCATATAATGCTTTAACCTTATCTTATAACAAATGATCCATAAAGAGACCACTCTGAACCTACGTCTACGTATGGGTTGTTTAAGTTGCATCTCAATAT
Organism: Salvelinus sp. IW2-2015; assembly: GCF_002910315.2. NCBI lineage: Eukaryota > Metazoa > Chordata > Actinopteri > Salmoniformes > Salmonidae > Salvelinus > Salvelinus sp. IW2-2015. The sequence continues at coordinate 38,267,695 of NC_036858.1, forward strand.
ATTTCCAGTGTTTCTTTATCAAATCTCTAGTAATCGATTATACACACATGGTTATTTCTCATTCATGTTTTTTTCAAATCTTCACAGAATCAATAAATAACGTAGGAAATCTTAGGTACTCACATTAATTAACCACTCCATGTGTTTTTTCCAACAACTCTTGATGCATACACTCCCAGCGGAACCCAAAAACGTTATGTTCCTGGACGCTGCCCTACGGGAATAATGTTCCACACGTATCCTCAACAATTCCTTAGACTTCCAGAAATTATAGACTTGCCGCTATTGTTCTAAAATAACATCGCACTTTCAATACCACCTCTGATATTCTATAAGGGGCAGTGATGGACGGAACCCAAAGATAACGCTACATATCGAAACTTATACCAATTTAAATCAGCTTATTATTCACATTTCTATATCTTATTATCCAAACTTCAGATAACCCTTATTTCCCAACTCACAAAACTCTCATTCACATTTACACAGTACTGTTCCCAAAACATATCAAATCAATTAGTTGTTTTCTACAATATTTTTTATAACCTGAAGGAATATTTTCTCATTTCTATCTAGTTAGGTCCTGAGATTTACAATACTAACCCATGGTACAGGTTCTCATAAGCTTAAAACGGCAGAAAATTCACAGGTGCACCTTCATATCTTACTATCTTATACTATTCATTAAAATGCATTCTCTAAAATTTCTATAGCGCTTTTGAGTCCACACAGATCTCTAAACGACACAGGGTTTTTAACCCACACAGGGTTTTTTCTTTAAAGTCTTAACTAATTCACACAGTTCCCATCTGGGTCACCGAATTCTGTGGTGGAATATTCTATTAAAATGAAAGAGACTTTGTAATTTCTTCAAACAATCATCTTTATTCAATGTCAATTAATTATTGCAATAATGAAACCGTCGACCCAACAGTTGACTGTTGGGCCGAGAGCCTACCCTTTACAGACCATGCTGTTCCTTATATACCTGATACCAAGATTGCTCAGTCATAGTTGGTTCAACCCCCCCATATAGATTGGGGGAAACCATAAGCCACTTTGGGTTTATCCTGTGGTCATCTGCCTCTGGTATTGTTTCCAAGATGCCAGGATAATTAGGAGTACTGAGACCTTTGTTCTGTTCCTCCAGGCTCTCTATCTCGGTGACACCCACCACATCTGATCTATGAAATGCCAGCCGTAGGTTTTTTATCACCAAGCCCTCACTTAATCAGTTGCCACCCCAAGCTCCATAAAGACTCCTCTCAGTTAACTCAGAGAAGAGAGAGAGATTCCTAAGAATCATACTCTATTAAATAAAACAACCATTTGGTGCATAAATATAGCATAATCTTGTAATCTTGCTACCACAGTAGACTATAGCCTATGCATGGGCTGAGAAGCATGGGGCAGTTATCTTTCCAAGGAAATGTATTTTTTTAAATAGGCCTATGATTAGGCTATAGTTTACTACATTGCCTAGAAATAGGACTAAATATTGATCACTCATATTTCTCCGTCTGAAAATATTCCCACTCCTAAAAGGTAGGCTATAAAAAAGAGAAAGTGCAAGTCTCTCCGCCTCTGCTCTCTTCAAACTACATCTAGCATATTGGCTGATATAGCCCAGTAATGCCATGTGAGAATCTCTGGTAACTTAACCTATTTCATAAGTTATTTTTGCGCATTTTATTTTGCCTATAGGGCGTAAAATTGCTGGGACCATGGCTGGCAAGTGAGAGGCATCACATACGCCTAAAATAACATTTTGGGTTTGGGTAGCGGGTGGGAGTCTGACAGATAGCCAGCTGGTGCGGGCGGGAGCGGGATGAAGAAATTGGTCCCGCGCAGACCTCTACTGTGCACCATGACAGTGACGCCTGTAACATTAGAGCTGTTTATTACTGTGTCAGTGTGAACAGTAGGGAATCAGCTAGGGAAACTGACAGATCAATAGGATTACATTGCCATACTGACTAATAAAACTCACATTGCACCGAAAAAAACAATATTAAATTGTTTAGCCGATGGTTTCATCGTTTGATTCAGGTCTAGTGTGATTGAGGCAAACGGAATAGCCAACTTCTGACCTGCTCTCTCTCTAACGGTACATCAATTGGCGAAAGCCAGCCAAGTTCATTTACTTCTGAAACAGGACAAAACAAAGGCTACACAACATTTCCATAGAAACAACAGCTGTTAGATAGTAATAATAGCTATTGCTATATGACAGAGAACGATAGGCTAGAGCTGACAAGGCTGTGGTAGCTACTAGCTAGCTTAGTTTATTCATTAATCTCAGTCGAGAGGGGATGAAACATTAGCTAACGTTACATGTTACATGTTACATACAATACTAGCTCAGCCCTACGAATAAACACAAATTTTGTTTTTTTCTGTTACGCTAAACAGCAGTTACCTTGCAAGCTACATCAGTCAACTAAATAACAGTTTCTGCTCTGCTTATTTTAACAACTTGGAGAAAGAGTGCAACACATACACACTGAACTATGCTCAACTCTCCCGTGCTGGTCCAGCCAGCGTTCCAGAAGCTTTGCCTTCTCGCAGCCTGTCTGCCCGCTCGCTGTGGTGTTCACGTGGTCCTATATCCAGCCAGCTGAACACTCCAAGCAGCCTACCCAACCGCTCGAAGGTATCCGCATTGTCCTAAAGCACACATAAACTGGGGGGACAAAAATACAATTTCAGAATGTGGGGGGGACATGACCCCTCTGTCCCCAGTGAAAGTAGCGCCCCTGCTAACAAGTATTTACTCAGGGGTTGAATACTTATTTAATCAAAATGTACTAGTGTTTCATTTCCATTCATATTTTTAAAAAAGTACTAATTTTTGTGAATATCATTAACAAAAAATTAATAAACCCACTATATAACACAACAAAATGTGGAACAAGTCAAGGGGGGTTTGAATACTTTCTGAAGGCACTGTACATTGTGTAATTTACTGATGGTCCATAACTAGCCCCATAGGGATATCCAAAGTCAAACCCACTGTACCAATTACCATGGTCAGTTTGCTGGGCATTACCATCGAGTTGCATGCAGCTGCGCTCTGAATTGATGATTATTTGGGTGCTGCCAGCTGTGGCATGTGGCCAGGATTGAAATGAACCCAACCTACGGAAGACCTATGGACTCCTTTCCATGACATTTTCCTAATAATGTTGCAGACGGACTTTATGAAAAAATTATCTTATTTACACTTTGTGGTCAATTTTGACAGTCTAATAATTGTTTCTGACTCATATCGATACAACAGGCCATTTTCAACCAGAAAAGTTTTTAAAAAATCGCAGCGTTTGTTTACTAAAAGCACCAACAGTTCAAATCCTCAAAGCACCAACAGGGGTAAATGTTTACCCCAAATTGGAAATAACTTTTTCTGTCAAACAGTAACGCTTTTGCTTTTATTAACCTTTTGTAACAATATGTTTATTTGGGGAATCAAAACCATTTACTTTTCTATATTTATAGTGACATTTTATGTTTTCTGTTATTCATTCAAAATGTTGTATTTCTGTGATACTCAGAGGCTGAGAAATTAGTGATTGAGCTAATATGATGTACTGGTAGGACCTAAGATAGCCAGCGATATGGGCGTTATTGTCACGTCCTGACCTTAGTTCCGTCCGTTTTTGTGTCTCTATTTTAGTTTGGTCAGGGCGTGAGTTAGGGTGGGCAGTCTATGTTCTTTTTTCTAGGTTGTTGTTTTTCTATGTGTTTGGCCTGGTGTGGTTCACAATCAGAGGCAGCTGTTTATCGTTGTCTCTGATTGGGAGCCATATTTATTTAGGTAGCCTGTTTTCCATTGTGTGTTGTGGGTGATTGTTTCCTGTTTTAGTGTTTGTTTCACATTTCAGGACTGTTTCGGTTTTATCATTCACTTTGTTATTTTTGTATTTTGTCGTGTTCATACTTCATACTCCTCGTCTGAAGAGGAGGGAAATCGTTACAGTTATAGGCTACCGATATGGCCTATCGGTGCCATCGGATTTTTAGCTCTATCTTTGGAGCACTATGGGCTATCAACTCAGTTCCAATTGCATCTGAAGGTGAGACTCTCAACGTGGTATGGAGAAAAATCACTGGAATCTAAATATGTATTCACAGTTTGTTATTTTTGAGTTATTTTGGCTGCAAAGCCCTCTAGGGGCCAAACACGTGGTGGCTCCATATCTATAACTTTTCAGGGTACGTACATCTACTGTACCTCTGTACCAAATTTGATGCTTTTCCACTTATTTTTATTTTCAGCACCACTAGAATACAAAAGAGAGAATATTTTTCATTCCTCCATATTAACACAGAAATCAACTTCAATTGTGTTTTTATGTCTGTATCTTGTTGCTTGACAAAGTCCTAACATTTCTATAGGATCAAAATAATTGTCCCCTGTTCGTGTTTTTAGGGTTAAGATAGAGGAGCAGTTGAGACGGAATCAGAGGTTCAGTATTTATTTTACAGTGCAGGTGATAAGAAAAATGGATCCAGATAGCAGGGTTGTCAAACCCTGATCTGTTTCACCTGTCCTTGTGATTGTCTCCACCCCCCTCCAGGTGTCACCCATCTTCCCCCTTATCCCCTGTGTATTTATACCTGTTTTCTCTGTTTATCCGTTTATCCAGTTCGTCTTGTTTGTCAAGTCAACCAGCGTTTTTGTTATCAGCTCCTGCTTTTCCCAGTCTCTCTTCTCACCCTCCTGGTTTTTGACTCTTGCCTGTCCTGACTCTGAACCCGCCTGCCTGACCACTCTGCCTGCCCCTGACCCTGAGCCTGCCTGCCATCCTATACCTTTGCCCCACCTCTGGATTGTTGACCTCTGCCTACCCTGACCCTAACCTTGCCTGCCGACCTGTACCTTTACCCCACCTCTGGTTTCCTGACCCCTGCCTGACTTGACCTGTCTATTGTCTGCCCCTGTTGGAATATTAAACCATTGTCAATTCGACGTGTCTGCATCTGGGTCTTACCTTGACTCCTGATAAGGTTATTTACAAAAACTAAATGGTGACAAATGTATAACTTAAACAGGCAACTTACTTGTCCAAAATTGCAATATATAACCCTGACTTCGTGGACAAAGGCAAAGTGCCTTGTACACAGGGAAAAACGCTGATTAACTCATGCATCTGAGTATATGCCAGAGGAATAGCAAGACAACCTACCTAGACAAGCAGCTCTTTATGGAATCCACCTTATTCAGAACAAGAAGCCTAAAAAGTACTTTCCCCAACTGGCATGAACCATTAGCACCTCTTTAGACAGTAAATGGCACTGCATTGGATAGCAGATGTTTTACGGGCTCCTGACCAATTCTGCAATTTTTTTTTTTTTTTTTTTTTGCTGACCTCAACTTTTTTCCCACCATTATTTTCTATGACCAAAAATAACTTCTGGACATCAATACAGTGACCTCGATTTGGATGAACTCACCCTGGACCAGGACCTAGTCCCTGAGACAGGGAAAATAAAAATGTGGCATATGAAAGTCCGACGTGAGGGCACCCTGACAAAAATACACTGGCGAGTACGCAAACAACCTCTGTCCTTCCATTCTATTAGCGAACGTACAATTACTGGAGAACAAACTGGACAAGCGGCGTTCAAGACTACGCTATTTTTATTTTATCCTTCATTTAACTAGGCAAGTCAGTTAAAAACAAATTCTTATTTATAATGATGGCTTACCAAATGGCAAAAGGCCTCCTGCGGGGACGGGGGCTGGGATAAAAAAAAATATATATAGGACAAAACACACATCACAACACAACACTACATAAAGAGAGACCTAAGACAACATAGCATGGCAGCAACACAACATGACAACAACATGGTAGCAACACAACATGGCAGCAGCACAACATGGTAGCAGCACAAAACAGGGTACAAACATTGTTGGGCACAGACAACAGCACAAAGGGCAAAAGGGTAGAGACAACAACAAATCACACAAAGCAGCCACAACTGTCAGTAAGAGTGTCCATGATTGAGTCTTTGAATGAAGAGATGGAGATAAAACTGTCCAATTTGAGTCTTTGTTGCAGCTCGTTCCAGTCGCTAGCTTCAGCGAACTGAAAAGAGGAGCGACCCAGGGATGTGTGTGGTTTGGGGACCTTAAACAGAATGTGACTGGCAGAACGGGTTTTGAATGTCGAGGATGAGGGCTGCAGTAGATATCTCAGATAGGGGGGAGTGAGGCCTAAGAGGGTTTTATGAATAAGCAACAACCAGTGGGTCTTGCGATGGGTATACAAAGATTACCAGTTTACTGAAGAGTATTGAGTGCAGTGATGTGTCCTTTAAGGAGCATTTGTGTTAAATACGATGGCTGAATGGTAAAGAAAATCTTGCCGCTCGAGAGCACCCTTACCTGCCGATCTATAAATTACGTCTCCATAATCTAGCATGGGTAGGATGGTCATCTGAATCAGGGTTAGTTTGGCAGCTGAGGTGAAAGAGGTTTGATTACGATAGAGGAAACCAAGTCTGGATTTAACTTTAGCCTGCAGCTTTGATATGTGCTGAGAGAAGGACAGTGTACTGTCTAGCCATACTCCCAAGTACTTGTATGAGGTGACTACCTCAAGCTCTAGACCCTCATAGGTAGTAATCACACGTGGGGAGAGGGGCATTCTTCTTACCAAACCACATGACCTTTGTTTTGGAGGTGTTCAGAGGTTAACGGCAGAGAAAGCTTGTAGGATACTAAGAAAGCTTTGTTGTAGAGCATTTAACACAAAATCCAGGGAGGGGTCAGTTGAGTATAAGAATGTATCATCTGCATATAAATGGATGAGAGAGCTTCCTACTGCCTGAGCTATGTTGTTGATGTAAATTGAAAAGAGTGTGAGGCCTAGGATCGAGCCGTGGGGCACTCCCTTGATGACAGGCAGTGGCTGAGACAGCAGATGTTCTGACTTTATACAATGCACTCAATGGGACCTGCTATCAATTGGACCTGAAGGGATCTGAAGAACTGTAACATCCTATGTTTCACAGAGTTGTGGCTGAACAAGGACATGGATAATATACATCTAGCTGTTTTTTCTGTGCATCGGCAGGACAGAATGGCAACATTGGGTGATCTTAAGGAAGGAAGTGTGAGTCTATTTGTCAACAACAGCTGGTGCGCAATCTCTAATATTAAGAATTCTCAAAGTTCTGCTCGCCTGAGTTAGAATACCTCATGATAAGCTGTAGATCATACTATTTAGCGAGAGAGTTTTCATCTATATTTTTGTAGCCGTCTATTTACCACCACAAACCGATGCTGGCATAAAAACTGCACTGAATGAGCTGTATAGGGCCAGAAGCAAACAAGAAAATACTCATCCATTGAAAAAGTTTGTTTACTAGTTAGCTACCTTTTGAGTTCTGGTCCCGCGATGCAGTTGGCGTCAGTTGCTGGGACCGCTACTATCTGTCCAGCGATCCTGCCGACCAAGGCTATTAGCTAGTTGCCTATCAAGCTAGTGCAGTTTTCTTGAGGGCTTGAACACAGCCTGAGACACAGTTAGCAATTGTGGCTGGGACCACGGATTGCCCCGGGCTTGTGGCTGCCAAGATCCCTGCTGTTTGGAAACAACAATCTTCCCTACGACCTGCCCTGTCTGGAACTGTGAGGAGTAACAGCGTGACCTACGTTGCTATCATGACAAAGACCAAAGTCGGCTGGAGTACCATTGAGGAAAGTGGTGTATCTCTATTACAGGTGAGTATCTTTTAAACAAACAAAAAGTTATACAAGCAGTTGTTAGGAACAACAAGAAAATAGCTTTGTGTCCAAATACTGCTGGAGTCAACTAATAAAAGAATGGGCGACCTGACCATAGAGGTCCAGGACCTGAAGAATAGTTTGCAATTCTCCCAGGGTCAGCTCCATGAGTTTAAACAGTAGATTGGCAAGATGACAGCAATCTATAAGTCATTGACAGAGGACATATGTGACTCACCACCTGGATTCGTTCTTATGTAGCAAAATTTGAAATTGTGTTTTTTACATTGGATAAAAATGTTTGAGGAACAATGGGAAAGTAATTCTGCTTTTAAAGTTGATCAACTTGTAAACTCACTTTTGAGAAAATGTTACACCCATTCAGCATCGTTCACACCCTCTTAAACTTTAGCCCCACCCATCTTGTTTCGCTCTCGGAGCGTACACTTGACGCTCTGGCCGATGATTGGATAACATGAAAACAGCCTATCAGCTCTGCTGGCAACAATTTCATAATGCTTTTTTGCAGACATTTACTGACACCGGCCATATTCAACGGGTGTTGTACACCCGTCACGTAACATTAGCTAGCGAGCCAACCAGCGAACTCTAGCTAGTTAAACAACAATGAACAGTAATAACAATGCCACAGTGCTGGGAGCTAACCAACCAGGTTCAATGTCATCTAGCTAACATCTATAGAAGAGACAGGAATGCTTATGGGGGAGGCGTTGCTGTATCTACTCAGATCCATATTCCTGCAATGCTTAGAGAAGATCTTATATCAAGTGTTATTGAAGTGTTGTGGTTGCAGGTCCACCTGGCACATCTAAATACTTTTATTTTGGGGTGTTTCTATAGGCCACCAAGTGCTAACAGTCAGTGTCTAAATAATATGAATGAAATACTATAGAGAAGAGAGAAGTCTACTTACTTGGTGACCTGAGAATTTCCTGTTTTTCATCAAGCTGTCCGCTCAAGAGGAAGCTTTTCTCTGTAACCAGTGCCTTTAATCTGGTCCAGGTTATTAACCTCTCTGGGATATTCGGGACGCTAGCGTCCCACCTCAACAACAGCCAGTGAAATTGCAGGGCGCCAAAAAAATAAAAAAATAAATCCCATAATTAAAATTCCTCAAACATACAAGTATTTTACACCATTTTAAAGATAAACTTGTTGTAAATCCAGCCACAGTGTCAGATTTCAAAAATACTTTACGAAAGCACACCAAACGATTATGTTAGGTCAGCACCTAGTCACAATAGTGGCTAATAGTGAAGCATAACAGTGTGGATTTATAAAAACAATATTGGTCTGTCAATATGCACTTTAATTGATGCTGTTTTATGGTGAGGTGATCATATCTCTTGAGCAATGGGATCCAATGGCACTTCCGGTCTCTTGCTACAACTTTTTAAACTAAACAAATTGCATCATCATGTGAAGGAAGCAAGGAAGGAAGGAAGAGTTTGTGCAGATGAAAATAATATAGTGGAGATGAGAAGTATAACTTCTATGTCATGGGTTCAGATAGTGGTAATAAGCCCAAATAGAAGTGACAAGGTATGTTGCAGAGGAATTGTTAAGAAGCTCATTGCCATCCATGGAGCAGCTGTAGCAAGGCAGAAACAAGTCCAGCAGCCTTGAGCTCTCCAGGCAAAGCTGAGAGAGAGAGAGAGAGAGAGAGAGAGAGAGAGAGAGGAAGAGAGAGAGAAGAGAGAGAGAGAAGAGAGAGAGAAGAGAGAGAGAGAGAGAGAGAGAGAGAGAATGAAGAGAGAGAGAGAGAGAATGAGAGAGAGAATGAAAGAGAGAAAGAAAGAGAGAGAAGAGAGAGCAGAGAGAGAGAGAGAGAGAGAGATGAGAGAGAGAGAGAGAGAGAGAGAAAAGAGAGAGAAGAGAGGAGAGAAGAGAAAGAGAGGAAGAAGAAGAGAGAGAGAGAAAGAAAGAGAGAGAGAGAAGAAGAGAGAGAGAGAAGAAGAGAGACGAAAAGAGAGAGAGTTTTTTAAATCTTCATTCCCTTTGACATTGTATGTGTCTGCAGCAACATTTAACAGGCTTGCAATGTTGAGAGCACGTCTTAAGTGTGAGTGAGCTTTACATACAACACAAAGCTAATCAGAAGGCTTTCACTCTCCATGCAGAATTAGCTTGCGGGATGCTCACAAGTTCCTTGCATATAGACCTTGTAATGCTCATAAATTACCACTTTTAGGGATGTGAACATGTTTTGTGGAACAATGAAAGTCAGTAAACCAAAGTCGCTAATTAGAAGCTAGGGGTGAAAGGGGATGTGGTGCAGAGGGAGATGCAGCTAATCTGGACACTATAGAATAGTCTCATTCAGAAAATGTACGTAACAAGGGGATTATGCTGTCTACGAGAAATATAGCTGGTCTTTGAATTAATCATTTTATGCAATGAAGTTGTTTGGTTTTTGAACTCAACCTTTCATCTTGGAACTCACCCTTTCATCTTTCATCTTGTGCTTACTGAAAGTTTGCCGAAACAATAGAAATGTCTGGTTCTGGTATGGTCTGATGCTCAATTCACCTGCTTTGCATTGATCCATTTAATTTGGAGGATTTTCACTTGTTTCATGCTCTATACACAGTAGGCTACTAAACAGCAGTTCCCTCATCTTTTCTTCTCATTTGGCTCTGTAGTTATAGTTTACTTTTGGCGTTAATGTATAAACAGACAGATGTTTTCTATGGATCAAATGACTTCAACTGTAATAATTGTTAACCATTTTGGAATGCTGACATCCCATTCTCAGTTGGAGGCAGTGGCTTAGCACTCATGTAGGGTGCAGTGGGCATTGCAAGGCGGGTCACTTAGCAGCTGGTGTGTGCTTGGGTGGGTGTGTGCATGCATTTGTTTGTGTGTGAGGCTGAGGGTCAGTGAACCAGGGTCAAGCTGAGAGAACTCACACTCAATTACAGAGCCTTCAGAAAGTTTTCCTACTTTTTGAGTTATTCCACATTTTGTAAAAATTGAATAAATATAATTATTTTCTCACCCATCTACACACAATATCCTATAATGAAAAAGTGAAAACATGTTTTTATAGATGTAAATAAATTAAATACAGAAATGTTTTATTTACATAAGTATTCACACCTCAATACTTTGTAGAAGCATCTTTGTCAGCGATTAAAGCTGTGAGTCTTTCTGGGTATGTCTCTAAGAGCATTTCAAAATTCTTCAAGCTCTGTCAAATTGGTTGTTGATCATTGCTAGACAACCATTTTCAGGTTTTGCAATTCATTTTAAAGTAGATTTAAGTCAAAACTGTAACTCGGGCCCTCACTGTCTTCTTAGTAAACAAAGCCAATGTTCAGTTGGCCTTGTGTTTTAGGTATCCTGTTGAAAGTTGAGTTAATTTCCCAGTGTCTGGTGGAAAGCATACTGAACCAGATTTTCCTCTAGAATTTTGCCTATGCTTAGCTCTATTCTTTTTCTTTTTTATCCTGAAAAACTCCCCAGTCCTTAATGCTTATCAGTATACCCATAAGATGATGCAGCCACCACTATGCTTGAAAATATGGAGAGTGGAACTCAGTAATGTGTTATTGGATTTGCCCCAAACATAACACTTTGTATTCTACCAAATTTTTACAGTATTACTTTAGTGCCTTTATGCAAACAGGATGCATGTTTTGTAATATTTGTATTATGTACAGGCTTCCTTCTTTTAACTCTGTCAATTAGGTTAGTATTGTGGATTAACTACAATGTCGTTGATGCATCCTCAGTTTTCTCCTATCACAGCCATTAAACTATGTAACTGTTTTAAAGCCACCATTGGCCTCATGGTGAAATCCCTAAGCGGTTTCCTTCCTCTCCGGCAACTGAGCTAGGAAGGACTCATGTATCTTTGTAGTGACTGGGTGGATTGATACACCATCCAAAGTGTAATTAATAACTTGACCAAGAGATATTCAATGCCTGCATTTTTTTTTTCTACCCATCAACCGATAGGTGCCCTTCTTTGCGGGGCAATGGAAAACCTCCCTGGTCTTTGTGGTTGAATCTGTCTTTGAAATTCACTGCTCAACTGAGGGACCTTACAGATAATTGTATGTGTGGGGTACAGCGATGAGATATCATGTTAAAAAAATAATGTTAAACACTATTATTACACACAGATTGAGTCCATGCAACTTGTAATGTGACTTGTTAAGCAAATTTTTCTCCTGAATTTATTTTGGCTCACCATAACAAAGGGGTTGAATACTTATTGACAAGACATTTCAGCTTTTAATTTAAATTTTTTTTGTATAAATTTCAAAAACATAATTCCACTTTGACATTACCGTGTATTGTGTGTGGGCCAGTGACAAAAAAATCCATATTTAATTCATTTTAAATTCAGGCTCTAACACAACAAAATGTGGAAAAAGTCAAGTGCTGTGAATACTTTCTGAATGTACTGTATATGTGAATTTAAATGGGAATCTGTGATTAATACTTAAATTTTTGGACTTTTAATTAGATTATATATGCCCATTTATTCTTGAAGATTATAATTATGCCTGATGAGCTATCCCACTGGTAAAAAAAAAGAAGAAAATCAACTTTATTGTTGTCATGGATGGTCAGATCTTGCCCCATCTCTCAGCTCTTTACCAAAACATTGACAGGGTAGGGCTTTGTTTTTGTTTGAACAGCAGATTGCCCCTTTAACTTACACATAAGGTAATATTGGTGTCAGTTACACCAAGGACAGCCTGTGCACTTTAGCATGCCACTATGTTATCTTAAAAGGGTTTTGACACGTGTCACGAGTGGCATATGTAACAAATGCTTGAGGTCACACATGTTTTTGATGTAACTTTTGAACGGCTTAATACCAACCTCTGCTATGTGTGAACTGTATGAGGGTTTTTGTGTTTGCGTGTATAAATGTGCCTTTGTCTACAATACGTAGCCTATGTTATTTGTATATCAGTGCAGCTTTGCTCACTCTCCCCATTCACACCTGGTTGATGGGTGCTAAAGGGAATTCACCAGACAGACAGAGGAGCCAAACCCAAGCCACTGACACATCTTATCGGACACAGAGTTTGATCCACCGTGTCTGTGACAGAGTAAAATCTTACTTCACACACAACCTCTTATACAAGACGACTGGTCTTGAAAAGTCAAAGTATTGGATTGTTTCTTACAGCATGGTGTTTTTTAGTGGATTGAGGACACGCATTACTTTTCTATTCAGGTTATTGCTGCTTATTGCGTGGAACATATCATGTTTATTGGATTATTTTAAAGATCAAACAAAATTAAACCTGGTCTCGGTTGGACTTCAGTACAGAACAAGTTAAGTGCTTATTGATTAGCTAATCTTTAGATTTTTTCCCCCACTAACTTCAAAGCCTTTGGTAAACCTCAGCGCCTGTGCTGTAATTATCCAGGGATTGATTATATTGGTCCAAAGTCTAAGATATCGTGAGTCCAGACAGTCAGTTATGAGTCATCAAGGCTTACACCTAATGAAAGGTATTATCTTTAATATATCTTCAATATCTACCAAACTCACGCAAAGGCACTGACTGTCCTTGGCGCCTGGCCTATCGATTAGAGAAAATGGTCTATATTAACTTTGAATTGCATACCTATTGTTTGAAACATAACCATACAATCTCTAGTGAAGTACAATTCCACCTACAGTGAGGGAAAAAAGTATTTGATCCCCTGCTGATTTTGTACGTTTGCCCACTGACAAAGAAATGATCAGTCTGTAATTTTAATGGTAGGTTTATTTGAACAGTGAGAGACAGAATATCAACAAAAAAATCCAGAAAAACGCATGTCAAAAATGTTATAAATTGATTTGCATTTTAATGAGGGAAATAAGTATTTGACCCCTCTGCCAACAAGGATTTTGCCACCAAGTACTAAGTCATGTTTTGCAATCACAGAGGTCAGATGTTTCTTGTAGTTGGCCACCAGGTTTGCACACATCTCAGGAGGGATTTTGTCCCACTCCTCTTTGCAGATCTTCTTCAAGTCATTAAGGTTTCGAGACTGACGTTTGGCAACTCGAACCTTCAGCTCCCTCCACAGATTTTCTATGGGATTAAGGTCTGGAGACTGGCTAGGCCACTCCAGGACCTTAATGTGCTTRTTCTTGAGCCACTCCTTTGTTGCCTTGGCCGTGTGTTTTGGGTCATTGTCATGCTGGAATACCCATCCACGACCCATTTTCAATYCCCTGGCTGAGGGAAGGAGGTTRTCACCCAAGATTTGACGGTACATGGACCCGTCCATCGTCCCTTTGATGCGGTGAAGTTGTCCTGTCCCCTTAGCAGAAAAACACCCCCAAAGCATAATGTTTCCACCTCCATGTTTGACGGTGGGGATGGTTTCTTGGGGTCATAGGCAGCATTCCTCCTCCTCCAAACACGGCAAGGTTGAGTTTATGCCAAAGAGCCCATTTTGGTCTCATCTGACCACAACACGTTCACCCAGTTGTCCTCTGAATCATTCAGATGTTCATTGGCAAACTTCAGACGGGCATGTATATGTGCTTTCTTGAGCAGGGGGACCTTGCGGGCGCTGCAGGATTTCAGTCCTTCACGGCGTAGTGTGTTACCAATTGTTTTCTTGGTGACTATGGTCCCAGCTGCCTTGAGATCATTGACAAGATCCTCCTGTGTAGTTCTGGGCTGATTCCTCACCATTCTCATGATCATTGCAACTCCACGAGTGTGAGCTTGCATGGAGCCCCAGGCCGAGGGAGATTGACAGTTCTTTTGTGTTTCTTCCATTTGCGAATAATCGCACCAACTGTTGTCACCTTCTCACCAAGCTGCTTGGCAATGGTCTTGTAGCCCATTCCAGCCTTGTGTAGATCTACAATTTGTCCCTGACACCTTGGAGAGCTCTTTGGTCTTGGCCATGGTGGAGAGTTTGGAATCTGATTGATTGATTGCTTCTGTGGACAGGTGTCTTTTATACAGGTAAGAAACTGAGATTAGGAGCACTCCCTTTAAGAGTGTGCTCCTAATCTCAGCTCGTTACCTGTATGAAAGACACCTGGGAGCCAGAAATCTTTCTGATTGAGAGAGGGTCAAATACTTATTTCCCTCATTAAAATGCAAATCAATTTATAACATTTTTGACATGCGTTTTTCTGGATATTTTTGTTGTTATTCTGTCTCTCACTGTTCAAATAAACCTACCATTAAAATTATAGACTGATAATTTCTTTGTCAGTGGGCAAACGTACAAAATCAGCAGGGGATCAAATACTTTTTTCCCTCACTGTATATACCTTCCTATAGCTTCTGAAATATACATCTATCTGATTTTCAGTGTCAGCCCTGTCTGGCAGCGTGATTCTGGCATGCTGTAAAGTGTCTTTTGATATTTGGAATAAAAGTGGGCTGCTCACACAAGTCTGGAATAGATGACATGCTCAGGAGGTGGTCAGTGGAGAATGACCCTGTCTTTAAGTGAGTACAACCATACAGGGTTCTTCGGTTTGTCCCCAAAGGGGAACCCTTTTTGGTGCTGGGTAGAACCATTTGCAAATGGTTCTATCTACAATCCTCTATGTAGGGTTCTTCAATGAACCCCCTGTATATGGTTCTACCTAGAACCCTTTGTGAAGGGTGCCTTTATACAGCACATAGCCGTGATATATTGGCCATATACCACAAACCCCAAAGGTGCCTTACTGCTATTATAAACTGGTTACCAACGTAATTGGAGCAGTAAAAATAATTGTTTTGTCATACCTGTATTATACGGTCTGATATTACATGGCTGTCAGCCAATCAGCATTCAGGGCTAAAACCACCCAGTTTATAATAAGATTTTGTATACTCTGTGTATATCATAAGGCCTTTCTTTGAGGGCCTAGATCTCCTGGTTTACTGGCCACACCAGGCCTGCAAATCACAAAATGTTGGCTTGCAAGGTGATGTGTAATTCCTATTGGAATCCAGCCAAAGTTAGGATATCCAACAATTGGATTTGTTAATCACCCACAACCTGCATTCAGAATGAGTGCCAGGGTAGGGAAGAATGATTACTGAGACTACCTCAATCATCTTACCTGGAACAACCATCTCAGTAACGGCTACAATAAATCAAATTACTAACAGATTGGATTAGTATAGAAAACGGTATGTTATTTATCTTGGTGTGGCATAACTTTAATCAACCAAAATACATTCAAAAACACAGATATTACAGTAAAACAAACAATTCTGAAAATCTCCCTGCATTAGAGCTTGCTGAGAAATATTATATATGGTTCTATGTAGAACCCTTCTTGCCTTCCAAATAATCCTTATTGCCTTCCAAAGAATCATCAAAGAACCCTTTCTTCCAAAAATGGTTCTTAGGATGTTGAAGGTTCTAGGTAGAACCCTTTGCTTTATAACGAACCATTGTCTTCCAAAAAGGGTTCTTCTGGTCAAAACGGTTCTTGGTATAACCCATCCTTCCTCAAATAACCCTTTTGGAACCCTTTTAACCAAGAGTGTGGAGAGAAACCAATAGGTGGAAAGTTTCTGTGGAATTTGTTTTATCAAGGCCTCTCCCTCCCCAGTAATATTATTTGTAATATTATCAGCATTGTATTTTCTGACCTAAATATTCCAAAAAGATTTCCCTCTGAAGTTACTGAAGTTGAAATATGTATGAAAATACCTTGTTTTGAGATTAAAGCACAAAATGATAGCGTGCTACACTGTAATTAAAACATCCATAAAGATACACACCATCCTATTTAGTTTTATAGCTAAATGATCTGTTTGCGTCTATGTGCTAGTGTAGTGAGGCATGTGTTAAACTCATTACAAATGTAGTTTGCCAGCATATGGCTTGGTTCAGGGTTCTGTAACTACGTTCATTTTAACCTCATGTGGATACTGCACATGCCTTGCTACAGACGGGGAGCAGAATTACTTCTGATCATATGTATTTTGTCTTGCAAAAATTGTAGAAAAGGTGACTGCACATCAACAAGGACAGAATGTGTTGTGGTGTAGTACTGGTACCCTAACAAGCATTCCAATCAACCAAGGCACAATTGGTTGGATTCCTCTAGCCAATGCCAAGGCTAAAATTCCAATGCTGTGTTTCTGTCTAGTCCTCGAGTGCTGCAGTGTCAGATTCTAATCATTCTAATCATGATTAAAAGGCAAGGATGCAATTCATCCGATACTTAGTAAGAGTGGCTCTTGAGGAAAATAATTTGGTAATGCCTGGTGCTAGCCCAAATGAGCCTTTCTCTGCAAAGGGATTTCGAAGTTTTAGAGAGTAAACCCTGATCATTATGCTGCTGTGTAACATGACTGTTGTTTGAGGTGTGGTGCTTGTAACACCACGGTTGAAGGTTTGATTTTTGCATGGGCTACAGACTGAGCATAAATGTGTTAAATAAATGTAAATTGCAAAGTATAAAACAAATTTGTGCAAAATTACAATATAACATAATATGTTACTTCTGTGCAGGCACAGTTATAGTGAAAAATATGCAGATCAACGGGAGAGCAGAGGACCCAGGCAGGACCATCTCTCTGACCCTGCTGGACAATTACGCCCACTGGGTCATCCTGGACCCCCTCAGACAGAGACTGTTGCTCAACAGCACCGGACGCGTCCTGGACAGAGATGTGAGTATGGACCCGGCCCCAGGTTGGGTTGGGCTAATGTCGTTTGTAGAGGCAAAGGGTCTTGCTAAGAAATGTTGGCAAACACAAGCGCACTAGACATACAGTGCTATGAAAAGCATTTTCCCCCTTTATAATTTTCTCTACTTTTGCATGTTTTTAATACTGAATATTATCAGATATTCAACCAAAACCTAATATTAGATAAAGGGAACCTGTGTGAATAAATAACACAACAATTACATACTTATTTAATTTATTTCATAAACAAAGTTATGCTACATCCAATGTCCCTGTGTAAAAAAGTAATTGCCCCCTCTCAAAACTGGTTGTGCCACCTTTAGCTGTAATGACTCCAACCAAAGTCTCTCACATCACTGTGGGGGATTTTTGGTCCACTCTTCCATGCAGAACTGCTTTAACTCAGTGACATTTATTTTCAAGCATCAACTGCTCATTTGAAGTCCTGCCACAACATCTCAATTGGGATTAGGTCTGGACTTGACTAGGCCATTCCAAAACTTGTAGACTTGTTTATGGAGTTTGGATCTACTGAGGTAAAGGGCATTGGAGCAGTGTGACAATGTATTTTTCTACAATGATTGCATAATCCAGAGTTTATTGATCGGTTTATTGATTGATGAATTGGTTGATTTACAGTTTCTCTTTTTCTCCCTTTCTCTTTCTTTCTTGCATTTAGCCCCCCTCGTATATCTCTACCGTCGTGGTGAAGGTCCAGTGCACCAATGAGCTGGTTGGGACAGTGATTCTCCACGAGGTCCGCATTGTAATCAGGGACAAAAACGACAACACGCCTCGCTTTCAACAGCAGCGCTACTATGTAGCCGTCAACGAGGTGAGAGAGAGAGAGAGAGTTACTACAACAATTATTGCTTTTTTCTTTAGTGAGCATTTCTTTGTCCCCAGGGTAAGTAGTAGATTCACACTTCATTCTTTGAAATCCAAAGAATGGTCAAGGTTTGGTGATCATTTAAATGAAGGACCTACCTGATTAAAGTGTCAAAGCATTTTTGATGTTGGCACAGTGAAATAGAGTGTAGACTACTCTGTAGCAACAGGGGGATTCTGCACTGGGTTCCCCCATGTTATTTTTATTTGTTGATACGCCTTCGGCACGGAGACAGAGTAATACATGACAACAGCTATTATCTGCATGTTAAGCAGAAGGTTCCCAGGATAATAAAACAATAGCTGATCCTCAGATCTTCAGAATATCTGTTCATGCTCTAGTGCATGAAATTGCTTAGTGGCACGCTAGTTTGCATGTTCCCAGTGAATCATGGGGATCCTGTCTGTGTGCTCTGCGTGATATAGATGTCATAGATGTCACCATATTCCCCGTGTGCACCCGAAAGCTCAACAATGATGCTTTTGACTAACAGCATCAGCTCAGTATGTGTGTGTGCGCGTGTGCTTGTACATGCGCATGCATGTAAATGCGTGTGTGTGTGTGTGTGTGCGTGTTTTTCTATTCGATTTAAGACAAAGTGATAGCTGGGTGAGTCAATACTCTTGTTACCAGTCCAGACAGAGAGCACAGTGGAATATCAAATTTTATTCTGTGTTTTGAAATTTAAAATCTGTCTTATCAAAGTCAGTCAGTGATATCCATACCTATATCTACACCTATACAAATTGACTTTTGGCTGCATTTAGCAGTACTATTTGTAGCATAAGTTCTTAACTTCCCATATCAGACAAGGATTATTTTGACCAAAAAGGTCTGCAGAACCGAACAAACAAGCAAATTATGTGGATATTTGCTTACTCCTTTGAAGATTGATTTTAATCTCCTACGTTTGCAGATACTGTATAACTCATTCTGAAATTACCATGGTTCTCCTCCGTCACAGACCCCAGCTGTCAAAGGGAAATATAAGTAATTTCATATTTTGTGTCACTGACAAATTCTCTAGTTATTTCTGTTTGTCTCTTTTCCAAAATGCCATCCCTGTACAACTACATTACATTAATGACACTAGACATTTGAGATGTCGTATTATTTCAGCTATCAAAACCAGATTTTGAAATGACACCTGTATCAAGAGGCTCAGAGTCAGACATTGTGTTGTCTAGAGTAGACAACCATGACTGATGTCTCCTTTGTTGACACTTCCTGTGTTTTATGTAGTTCACACTGAGTGTGTGTTATCCCAGGAAAGACTACTCCCTGAACAGCTATGAGTCAGACTCCGCTGCTGTCAAACCGCTCCTGAACTGAGCTGAACTCCCCTCGAGGCCCCTTTCTCTTCAGCATCTCTCTGAGTGGTTGTTATGGCTGTCAGTGGGGTGCAGAGGCCCCCAGAGAAACACTCATTCATGGCTGCTGATGACAATGTTTTCATTTCAAATCAGTTAATTAATTCACTCTTTCTATAGCATAACAACAAAGGTCTCAACTTCTCACACTTCTGGCAGTATTTGGCCATCTTCTATTGAAGACACACTGTGTCCCTGTGATCTTGGGAGGGGTCAGTAATTTCTGTGGGATAGAGTTGTTACAATGTCCTGACAGAGTGACATGCCTGATGACGGTTTGCTCTCTCTATCTCTGCCTCCAGCTGACTCCTGCTGGGACCATCATATTCACAGGCTTTGGTGAAGACAATGGGGCCACAGACATCGATGATGGGCCTAACGGAGAGATAGAATATGGCATCCAGTACAACCCCAATGACCCAGTACGTGGATGTAATGCTTTGTTACTGAAGACTGACTTATTTAAGCTATAGGACTATGGAATAGTGGAACAATGTCTGTTGTTAATGAAAACTATGAGTGAACACTCTCTCTCCCTCTCTCTATCAGGTGTCTAATGAAACTGTGGTTGTAGGGAATACTCTCTCTGGGTACATTGTTCTGGCTGAGAGACTAAACTACGAAGAGAGAACACGCTACCTGGTCATTGTTCAAGCCAACGTGAGACACTTTGCTATTTCCTTGTGTTTGTGTTTAGAAGCCAGAAGTGTGTAGGCGCATGCCTGTGTGTTTGTGCATATTGCATATGAATGGATAAAAATTGATCCTCTTGAAATTGTTTTTTGTAAAGATTTTACTTGGTATTGACAGTGTAAATCTTGATTGAATAATATTCTGAAAGAGTTTTTTTTGCCCTGGCTAAGGTAATGGATTGGCGTTTTGCCAGGCTTTTAATGTAATGCGGTTATGAGTTGTAATAGTAGAATGCACAACATTTGGTGGTGCATGGACAGTTTTCCTCTTGTTATGTAATTAACCTGTCAGAAGTGTCCAGTTGAACAACTAGCCCATGTTAGCTAGGTAGGTAAGTTAAGCCAACCAGCTATCTAAATCTTGTAGTTAACATGGCCAGATTATGTGCCCATGGGGCCCTATATAAACATACATAAAACATGGGGTCGCGAGGTGGGGGTTTGCTATTACACCAATGAATGACAATATCCATCCAAACCTTTGCCACCTAGGAATTTTGAGTGAGTGACGTGACCTTCTCAAATAGTAGTTAAATACCCCTGGTTTATGGACTTCTTTTTGTCCAAATCGTTTAGTTGGGTAAATTAGTGATCGTTACTTAGATTGGTGGATGCTTCTTTAAGTTTGCCATCACCAAACAAACCAAAACCTTACTAGTTAGCTATCTGTTATTACTCAAAGGAAAATCTACGTAATTGGAAGAAGATGATTTCACGTTTGCAATTATAGTACATCTTTTGCAAACTGTTTATCCATAAATGAAGGCATCAGCCTCTAGAAGCTTTGATTATTTGACTGTTTTGAATGAATTGCTTGACGGACAAATATGTCTAGTTATGGAATAGAAGTGGCATAATTATACTTGCTTCTGAGTTATTAAACTATTTTGATGGTTGTACATTGCTGGCCTTAATCATCTTCTATAAAAAATATTTTTGCAATCCAGGGATGAAGTTTATGATGTTTCATGGAAATGTTGTAAATGTTTATGGTTCTACAGAGGAAACAAAGATACACAGCAATGAGTAAACAGAGCATTTAATTAAAGTAGACTGTTAAATAATGGCATAAGAATACATACATTATGGCTGTATTATAAATAGACTAGCTTAACATATACTGTAAGTCAGAGGTGTGGACTCGAGTCACATGACTTGGACTTGAGTCACAAATATGATGATTTTAGACTCAACTTGACAAAATCAAAAAAGACTTGCAACTCGACTTTGACTTTAACACCAATGACTCGTGACTTAACTTGGACTTGAGCCTTTTGAATCGAACTGAGTTGATACCCTCCCCAAGCCCAAATATATAAAAAACAATATGCTATTAAAAAAAGTGTGCAGCGCATCAACTCTTCATTTAACGGATTACTGTTTGAATCGGACAGCAGTCAATCAAATTGTGCCAGCGGAGAAAAAGTTACGCTTGGCAGTGCAGAGTAACGTCGGCAGATGAATTCAGACGGAGCCCTTGGAAAGATGATAGCCAAAATTATTATTTTCGGATATAAAGACTACGCTGTAGGCAACAGAAAAATTATTGCAACTTGCAAAACATGCGGGGAAAAAATTACAGACAGAGGCGTAACAACTTCAAACTTTGTTCGACATTTGAAGCTACACAAAGAACGGTAGGTCGTGGCTAATATAGTCGACATCTATATATAGCTTTACTAGTGTAGCATGTAGGCTAACGTAACGTTAAATCAATGAGCCTCCACACAGTCAGTCAGTGCGGGAACATGATCAATGCACCTAAGATTGAGCTACAACTGGCTAGGCAGGTTACTGCTTTTCCTAAAACCATTGACATACGTAAGCCTACTGTAACCACACACAGAGAGGGTGTGTGTGTGTGTTAAGGTTGGGCGATTGTGTACAAGCCTACACCGCTTGCAGTGTTTTGCCCACACTCTCCAGCCGGTGGTAGGAGATGGCTTGAAAGAAACAAAAATGATAACTCCTTCTCTTTCAAAGTTATCAAAAATCAGCTCACTGCTGCATACAAGCACAACATTCAAAGAGGTGTTTTAGGCTGAATTTGGGAGACATCCCTGCCACTGTCAACACAAGATGGAACTCAACACTGAGACAAGTGAAGGCAGTTATCCAATGTGACCATCTAAAGCTATGTCATGTTCTAGAAAAGGCACAAGGAGTTATTGTTCACAGTATGGGAGTGGAACAAGTTGCAGGCACCATCTTCCGCCAGAAAGTGACAGGGTCACAATCACCAGCCTGCTCCTTCAAAGCCACATTTTCTTGCAGCTCAATCAACTCCATTTGCAGTGATGCAAAACCTACCCATCTGAAGATCTGTTTTGCTTCTTTTGACAACTTTGTCATGTTTGTGACCAAGAAGAGGTTCTGGATGAGCAGCAGCAGTTCTCTTCTAACAGTGAAGTTATCAAAGCGAGCCTTGAAGTTATCCATCAGCTTCTGGGTGAAATCATCATGGTTGGAAACAACTTTGTCTCCCTGTGTTTACACCAGAAGATTGGGGAAGTGGACAAGTTCTCCCTGGAGATCATTCTTGAAAACCTCACATTTCTTCTGTAAAGCCTGGACTGATGTTATATCACACACTGTGTTGTCCCGTCTCTGCAGCTTAACATTCAGTTGATTAAGGTGTGATGCAATGTCTGTCAAAAATACAACTGTTTCCATCTTCTACTCAACTTCCAAAAACTCAGAAAACTGAGTTGCCTTGTCACTATTTTGCTCTGATAAGAAAGCTTTGATTTACTCCTGTATGGCCCTAATGCGTTCCAAAACCCTGTATTTGCTGAGCCAACTGTTGTGCAGTAGTATGCCTCAGAATGCCTCGTAACAGACTGTGTTGCTCTCAAAAAGTTAATCAGTTTCATCATTGTTTTCATTACCTCAGAATACTATTTTCCAAGACACAGGACAGATATGATTCAAGTCAGGGTGGTCCTCTTTCAAACGTGCAACCAGTCCCCTCCCTCTTCCTATCATGGCTGGAGCTCCATCTGTGGTGATGGAGACCACTGACTTCAGATCTAACCCCCTTTTTGTCAGCATCCCTTTGATGGGATACATCTGATTGAATTTACTATGCCTGGTGTCATAATGTCACGTCAAGCATTGAGAAATAGAGACATCATGAGCAGATGGGCTCCCACATTTTGGTGCAAGGACAACAACCTCTCCCTCAACGTGATCAAGACAAAGGAGATGATTGTGGACTACAGTAAAAGGAGCACCGAGCACACCCCCATTCTCATCGACAGGGCTGTTGTGGAGCAGGTTGAGAGCTTCAAGTTCCTTGGCGTCCACATCACCAACAAACTAACATGATCCAAGCACACCAAGACAGTCGTGAAGAGGGACGACAAAACCTATTCCCCCTCAGGAGACTGAAAATATTAAGGCATGGGTCCTCGGATCCTCAAAAGGTTTTACAGCTGCACCATCGAGAACATCCTGACAGGTTGCATCACTGCCTGGTATGGCAACGGCTCGGCCTCCGACCGCAAGGCACTACAGAGGGTAGTGCGTACGGCCTAATGCATCACTGGGGCCAAGCTTCCTGCTCTCCAAGACCTCTTTACCAGGCGGTGTTAGAGGAAGGTCCTAAAAATTGTCAAAGACTCCAGCCACCCTAGTCATAGACTGTTCTCTCTGCTACCGCACGGCAAGCGGTACCAGAACGCAAAGTCTGTGTCCAAAAGGCCTCTAAACAGCTTCTACCCCAAGCCATAAGATTCCTGAACATCTAATCAAATGTCAACCCAGACTACCTACGCTACTGCTATTCTGTTATTTCTTATGCATTGTCACTTTAATAACTCTACCTACGTAAATATTACCTCAATTACTTCGACACCGGTGCCCCCGCACATTGATCTTGATCTGTTGTTACCCACTGTATATATAGCCCCACTATTGTTATTTTTACTGCTGCTCTTTAATTATTTGTTATTTTATCTTACTTTTTTCAGGTATTTCTTAAAACTGCATTGTTGGTTAAGGGCTTGTAAGTAAGCATTTCACTGTAAGGTCTACACCTTTTGTATTCGGCGCATGTGACAAATAAAATTTGATTTGATTTTGACAGTATGATTACACAGGAGAAGAAGAAGAAAATGAAGAGAGGAAAAAGGGATTGAGATAGAGAGAAGACAGAATGTCACAGAGACAGACAGACTAATAGAAAGAGGAACAGAGGAAAGGGATTTATTTGCTTTGTTTCCCCAGTAAATATGGATGACAGGGGCCTAAGCTGCTCCCGGAGATTTCATCTTTCCTTTACCAATGTCAGAAGAGTTTAGAGGGAGAAGGACATGGCATCAATTGGACCTCTGCTGCTTATGTCAGGGTTCAATTATTGTGACAATGTGAAGTGCTGCTCAGATTACTTTTATAATGTCTCGTGTGCATGTGCGTTTGTGTACTGTCTGTATATTGGTGTCCTTGAAAAAGATAACTGTACACAATGCTGTCTAGAATCTGATGCCTTGATATGTCGAATATCTCCGAGTGTCTTTTAAGATGGTAAAGACTCATTTTAAACGTAGGAAAAATGAGGAGGGGTTGTTACAATTGATATTTGAAGTAGAGGTAAGTGATGATGAAATGTATTTCTCCACCTAAATGTTCAGTAAGTTTATGAAGTTGATCATGGAATTGAAAAGAGAAATTGGTCTCATGATTGATTGATTCATTTATATTGATTATATTTTAAAGTGTTGTTCATTCATGGCTTTGGTAAGTAACGATGTTGACTTCCGTCCGATAGGACCGTGCCCTGTACGATGCCAACAGGCGGACTACTACGGCCACGTTGACCATAGACGTTCTGGATGGAGATGACCTGGGGCCTATGTTCCTGCCCTGTGTCTTGGTCAATAACACCCATGACTGCAACCCCCTCACCTACCGCATCACCATACCAGAGTTCACCCAACCGGTATGAACCACACTGTGAGGGGTGTACTGTTGGCTTTGTGCGTGTGTAGGGGAACAGGAAGTGATTGAGTGCAAGTGTTTGTTTGTGTGCAACTGCAACCTCTCATCTCCTGTGTTTTACCGTAGGCAAATCCCAGCAACAGACAGAGAGGATGAGCCACTAAAGTTTGACTTGGGAACTTACAGTGCCTTCAGGAAGTATTCATACCCCTTGACTTTTAGAAGCCTGAATTTAAAATTCATATTTTAAATTCATATTTTGTGTCACTGGAATACACACAATACCCCATAAAGTCAAAGTGGAATTATGTTGTTAGAAATACAAATTTAATTATGAATGAAAAGCTGAAATGTCTTCAGTCAATAAGTATTCAACCCCTTTGTCATGGAGAACCTAAATTAGTTTGCCCATTTATTCTTTTAAAGATTATTCAAGCTCTGTCAAGTTGGGGCCGAACTCCCTGCCACCCAGGACCTACAGTTGAAGTCGAAAGTTTACGTACACTTAGTTTGGAGTCATTAAAACTAGTTTTTCAACCACTCCACAAACTTCTTGTTAATAAACTATAGTTTTGGAAGGTCAGTTAGGACATCTACTTTGTGCATGACACCAAGTAATTTTTCCAACAATTGTTTACAGACAGATCATTTCACTTATAATTCACTGTATCACAATTCCAGTGGGTCAGAAGTTTACATACACTAAGTTGACAGTGTCTTTCAACAGCTTGGAAAATTCCAGAAAATTATGTCAGAGAAGCTTCTGATAGGCTAATCATTTGACATCATTTGAGTCAATTGGAGGTGTACCTGTGG
This sequence comes from Salvelinus sp. IW2-2015, assembly GCF_002910315.2. Taxonomy (NCBI): domain Eukaryota; kingdom Metazoa; phylum Chordata; class Actinopteri; order Salmoniformes; family Salmonidae; genus Salvelinus; species Salvelinus sp. IW2-2015. The sequence continues at coordinate 38,293,782 of NC_036858.1, forward strand.
ATGCATTTCAAGGCCTACCTTCAAACTCAGTGCCTCTACTTGAGATCATGGGAAAATCAAAAGAAATCAGCCAAGACTTCAGAAAAATAATTGTAGACCTACACAAATCTGGTTCATCCTTGGGAGCAATTTCCAAACACCTGAAGGTACTACGTTCATCTGTATAAACAATAGTACGCAAGTACAAACACCATGGGACCACGCATCCGTCATACCGCTCAGGAAGGAGACGCGTTCTGTCTCCTAGAGATGAACGTACTTTGGTGCGAAAAATGCTAATCAATCTCAGAACAACAGCAAATAACATTGTGAAGATGCTGGATCTATATTCAGAGTAAAAGAGTCCTATATCGACATAACATGAAAGGCCGCTCAGCAAGGAAGAAGCCACTACTCCAAAACCGCCATGAAGAAGCTAGACTACGCTTTGCAACTGCGCATGGGGACAAGGTCGTACTTTTTGGAGAAACGTCCTCTGGTCTGATGAAACAAAATTAGAACTGTTTGGTCATAATGACCATTGTTATGTTTTGAGGAAAAAGGCCGAAGAACACTATCCCAACCGTGAAGCACGGGGGTGGCCTCATCATGTTGTGGGGGTGCTTTATTGCCGGAGGTACTGGTACACTTCACAAAATAGATGGCATCAAGAGGAAAGAAAATTATGTGGATATAATTTAGCCACATCTCAAGACATCAGTTAGGAAGTTAAAGCTTGGTCGCAAATGGGTCCTTTTGCCTTGTCACTTTACCCCACCTACAGTGCATTTGGAAAGTATTCAGACCCCTTGATCTTTTCCACATTTTGTTACGTTACAGCATTATTCTAAAATGTTTTAAATAAAAACTTTTCCACATCAATCTACACACAATACCCCATAATGTCAAAGCGACAACATGTTTTTAGAAATTTTAGCAAATTTCAAAAGAATGCAAAACAAAATATCTTATTTACATAAGTATTCAGACCCTTTGCTATGAGACTCGAAGTTGAGCTCAGGTGCATTCTGTTTCCATTGATCATCCTTGAGATGTTTCTACAACTTTGATTGGACTCCACCTGTGGAAATTCAATTGATTGGATATGATTTGGAAAGGAACACACCTGTCTATATAAGGTCCAACAGTTGACACTGCATGTCAGAACAAAAACGAAGCCATGAAGTTGAAGGAATTGTCCGTAGGATTGTGTCGAGGCTTAGACCGGGGGATGGGGGTACCACAAAATGTCTGCAGCATTGAAGGTCCCCAAGAGCACAGTGGCCTCCATCATTCTTAAATGGAAGAAGTTTGGAAACAGACTCCCAGACCATGAGAAACAAGATTCACTGGTCTGATGAAATCAAGATTGAACTCTTTGGCCTGAATGCTAAGCGTGACGTGTGGAGGAAACCTGGCACCATCCCTACGGTGAAGCATGGTGGTGGCAGCATCATGCTGTGGAGATGTTTTTCAGTGGCTAGGACTGGGAGACTAGTCAGGGTCAAGGGAAAGATGAATGGAGAAAATTACAGAGAAATCCTTGATAAAATCCTCTTCCAAAGCGCTCAGGACTTCAGATGGGGTGAAGGTTCACCATCCAACAGGACACCGACCCTAAGCACACAGGTCTCTGAATGTCCTTGAGTGGTCCAGCCAGAGCCCGGACTTGAATCTGATCGAACATCTCTGGTAAGACCTGAAAATAGCTGTGCAGCGATGCTCCCCATCCAACCTAACAGAGCTTGAGAGGATCTGCAGAGAAGAATGCAGAAGTCTCAAGGCTTTAATCGTTGCCAAAGTTACTTCAACAAAGTACTGAGTAAAGGGTCTGAATACTTATGTAAATGTGATATTTCAGTTTTAAAATGTTAATACATCTGCAAAAATGTCTAAATCCTGTTTTTGCTTTGTCAATATTGTGTATTGTGTGTAGATGAATGAGGGGAAAAAACTATTTAATCCATTTCAGGATAAGGCTGTAACGTAACAAAATGTGGAAAAAGTCAAGGGATCTGAATTCTTTCCGAATGCACTGTAAGTCTTTGTATTCAGAACATAAAGTGAATTTCTTTGCCACATTGTTGCAGTTTTACTTTTTGCCATATTGCAAACAGGATGCCTTATTGCAAAGACAATATTTGTATTCTGTCCAGGCTTCCTTCTTTTCACTCTCATTTAGGTTAGTATTGTGGATTAACTGCAATGTTGTTGATCCATCTTCAGTTTTGTCCTATCACAGCAATTAAACTCTCTGTAGTAAAGCTATAATTTGCCTCATGGTGAAATCCCTGAGCGTTGTCCTTCCTCTCGGGCAACTGAGTTAGGAAGGACACTTGTATCTTTGTGTGACTGGGTGTATTGATGCACCATCCAATGTGTAATTAATAATTTACCCATGCTCAAAGGGCTGTCCCTTCTTTTCGAGGATTTGGAAAACCTCCCTGGTCTTTGTGGTTGAATCTGTGTTTGAAATGCACCGCTCAACTAAGGGGCCTTACAGATAATTGTATGTGTTGGCTACAGAGATGAGGGTGTTGTAAAAATCACGCTAAACACTAATATTGCACACAGAGTGAGTCCATGCAACTTATTATGTGATTTAAGGAAATTGTTATTCCTAAACTTATTTAGGCTTGCCATAACATAGGGGCTGAATACTTATTGACGCAAGACATTTCAGCTGTTCATTTTTTTATTCATTTGTAAACATTTCTATAAACATAATTCCACTTTGACATTATGGGGTATTGTGTGTAGGCCAGTGACACAAAATTCAGGCTGTAACACAACAAAATGTGAAAAAAAGCATGGGGTGTGGATACTTTCTGAAGGCACTGTACATTTAATAAAGGCTTAACATTGTAATGGGCGATACAAACTACTAACACAGTTCATTGGTTTCTGACTCCCCCCTTTTTCCTCCCTGCCTCCTTTTCAGAGAGAACTGAACCCGCTGGAGGTGATCCCACCTATCCGAGCTGTGGACATGGACAGGAACATCCAGCCCCCCTCTAAAAGGCCAGAGATCCATTACTACATACTGGTTGGTAGGTTCCTCACTGAGCTTAAAGTCACACACATGCATGTTTGCATGATCAATCCCACTATCTCATTTCAATCCTTTATTGTCCAATTACAATTACTAATGTTTTATCACTGGTCAACATTCATACCTAAAAGCACAAAAAAAGCAAATGTTCATTCTTTGTTTTACCTCAGGTCAGCCCTCAACGTACCCAGAGTACTTCTCCCTGAACAGGACGACTGCAGCGCTCCTGCTCCTGAAACCAGTCAGCAGAGACCTGTACACCAAATTTATCATCATCATCAAGGTAAGCGAATCCACCTTCAAACTGAAATCAAGGTAATCATGTACCAAACATCAACCAGAGAATTTTGTTTTGTTTTGAGGGCTGGTCTAGTGGTAGTGCTGCCACCCCCAAACCACGGTATCACGCCCCTGGAGGCAATCCGAATTAGAACCTGTTATGATGCACAAAGCATACTACCATCCACCCACCAGAACCTCTCTCCATTTAAAATGGTAGCCCCTGAGCACTGAGCAGGCTGCCACGTACACAGAGGAGAGGAATAAGTGATGATGTTTGAAAAGTGCTTTGTGTGAGTATGGAGCAGGCGAGGGAGGAGGAGAGGTGGAGGGGGAGGTGGTTGGAGGGAGATAGCACCAGTTCACTGGTGCTGGAGGTATCAGCAGGGAAGGAAAGAGAGAGTTAGAGGTTGGTATCTAGAGGAGACTGCTCTGGGTTAGCTGTCAGATACCGCTTTATAAATATGCTTACTGCCATTTAAATATATTGAGAGCTTCGTCATCGAGATACCTGGAGGAGTGAAAAGACAGTTTGTACATAGTAGTTGTAGTTATTGTGACTTGTTATAGAATGTTCAGTACCAAGGACAATGTTGTCATTGATCCTAATGTCACATTGGAAAAAGCCATTTTCTCTCAGAGGGTGGCAAGGACAAATATGAAAAATATAGATGAGTCAGATAGATGGATTGGGTTGGAGGGAGGATAGGCAGATAAAGACAGAGGAAGAGAGAATAAGGGGAGAAAAAATAGAACAAGAGATGGGGAAATAAGTTAGTCAGAGAGATAGAGAGAGGGTTAATTGAGGGAGGGGAGAGAGAGAGACAGAGAGAGAGCAAGATGGAGTTTGTGAGAGTGGGTGGAAAGAATGAAGAATGAGTGATAAACAGTGACTGTAGGTGCAGAGAGTTTTAAACATTTATGTACATATAAGTGTCGTATATCGGCTGAAAGCTTATATTCTTGTTAATCTAACTGCATGTCCGATTTACAGTAGCTATTAAAGCGAAAACATGCCATGCAATTATTTGAGGATGGTGCACCACATCAAAGTATTTTTCCACCGGCACAGGTTTCATACATTCACAAATAACGAATAAATATTCACTTTTTGAAAATCTTCGTCTGATTTGTCATCCAAAGGGCCCCAGCTGTAACATGTAGTGTCGTTTTGTTAGATAAAATCCTTCTTTATATCCCAAAAAGTCAGTTTAGTTGGTGCCATCGATTTGAGTAATCCACTGGTTCAACCTGCAGAGAAAGAAATCCGAAAATCTACCCATAAACTTTATTTCAACAAGTCAAAACAAGTCAAAACTTTATTTCAAAAGTCAATATAATTTCTATCCACTCCTCAGACACCCTAAAGTGTAATCAAACTATAATATTTCTTACGGAAAGAAGTATGTTCAATAGGAAACTGATTTTAGCAGGTGCATAATGTCTTCATAGCCAACACAAACCATGACTGTCCTTCTGCTAAAACTGATATTTCTAATTCGTTTTTGAAGTTAGAAGCCTGAAACCTTGAACATAGACTGCTGACACCCTGTGGAAGCCATAGGAATTAGCCACAGTGAGCTAATTTTCAATATGACCTTTCTCTTGAATTTCTATGAGGATGGTCGCTCAAAAACAAAATCTGGTGGTTTTTCTTTGGATTTTCTCCCACCAAATCTACTGTGTTATATCCTCCTACATTATTTTAACATTTCTAGAAACGTCAAAGTGTTTTCTTTTCAATGGTACCAATTATATGCATATCCTGGCATCAGGGCCTGAGCTACAGGCGGTTTACTTTGGGCACATCATTCAGACAGGAAGTGGAGAAAAAAGGGGCCTAGCCCTAAAAAGTTAAGAATGATGGAGATCACTGTGTTCTTTGGGACTTTCAAAGCTGCATAATTTTTGGTACACATCAGAAGATCTGTGCCTCGACACAACCCTGTCTCGGAGCTCTACGAAAAATTCCTTCGACCTCATGGCTTGGTTTTTGCTCTGACAAGCACTGTCAACTGTGGGACCTTATATAGACAGATGTGTGCCTTTCCAAATCATGTCCAATCAATTGAATTTACCACAGGTGAGGTCCAATTAAGTTGTAGAAACATTTGAAGGATGATCAATGGAAACAAGATGCACCTGAGCTCAATTTCGAGTCTCATAGCAAAGGGTCTGAATACTTATGTAAATAAGTTATTTCTCTGTATTGTATTTTTTATATATACATTTGCAAAAATATGTAAAACAAATGTTTTTGCTTTGTCATTATTGGGTATTGTGTGTAGATTGTTAGGGGGGAAATGATTTTATCAATTTTAGAATAAGGCTGTAACGTAAAAAAAAATGTGGAAAAGATCAAGGGGTCTTAATACTTTCCATATGTCCTGTATTGTTTGTGTACAGTGATTTTATAATATTGTATGTTTTCCCTCCAACACCGCTTTCCATCAGTTTATAAAGCAGGCCTTCATGCAAAATTTAGTCAAAAGATTTTTTGAAATCAATAAAGTATGAGAATACTTTGCTTTTGTTTATTTTTTTTGTATTGAGTATGAGCAACTTGAATTTGTAGTCTGAATATTTGTGCAATTTAATTTAGGATACCTTAAACACCACAAGCCTTTTTAAGTTTGTATTTGTATTTATCGGGGATCCCCATTAGCTGCTGCCAAGGCTGGGGTCCAAATACATTAAAGGTTCCAATTGATAAAGTATTTGTTTTTAATCACTTACTATATTTGAGTTTAACCACAATATTTGTTGTATTATTTGTTCTATCTTTTCTGGTGGATTAAACTGAAATTGTAACAAACTTTCTATGGCTTGTTTAAAAAATAACAATATTTTTTAAATAACGTTATTTAGAATAATTTATTTATGTTTTTTTCCCCGCTGGACCCTATGTCAGAGAGGAGGTTTTAGGACCACATCATGTCTATTGTCCTGCTAGTAGCCCTTGTGAAACATGGGTTTCATTCATTGAAAATTTATTATTATATTTTGGAGATAATTTTGTTTTCAAATAACCGAAAGTTATTGGCTGTACTAGAGAATTTAAAACCTTTTTTGTAAGAACATAATATATGGGATTGATTTTATTAAGAAATGTAGCTCAATAGAATTCAATCAATTTTGAATTCACGCTGTACCACAACAAAATGTGGAATAAGTCAAAGGGTATGAATACTTTCTGAAGGCACTGTATGTTGTAAGTTGCATGTCAGTACATGTTACAGTGAGGTTCATAATACATATAAACTTGTCTCCTTCCTTTAGGCTGAGCAGGACAACGGCCACCCCCTCCCAGCGTACGCTGACTTGATCATTGATATCCTGGATGAGAACAACCAGGCTCCATACTTCCAGTTCCAGTCCTACCAGGGATACGTCAGCGAGTCCTCCCCAGTGGGAACCACCATCTCTGCCAGCTCCGACCTCACTGCCCCCCTGGGCATCATTGCCCTGGACAACGACATTGAGGAGGTATGGGAATGTGCGTGTGAACAGACACAGACACAGAAGTGAACACACACACAAACAATCTTGTACAACCAACCTTGTGGGGACACACAATTCAATCTCATTCAAAGTCCAATTTTCCCTAACACTTTAACCTAACCCTAACCCTAAAACTAACCCTAGCTCCTAACCCTAAACCTGATTCTAACCCTAACACTAATTCTAACCTTAACCCTAAACCCCCTAGAAATAGCATTTGACCTTGTGGGGGTAACAAAATGTCCCTAGTTCGTCAATTTTTGGTTTGTTTACTATTCTTGTGGTGACTTCTGTTACGTTATAGGCTTATTCTAAAATGGATTAAATACATTGTTTTCCTCAGCAATCTACAAGCAATACCCCATAATGACAAAGCAAAAATAGTTTTTTTCGACATTTTAGCAAAAAAAAATTATATATACACTGCTCAAAAAAATAAAGGGAACACTTAAACAACACAATGTAACTCCAAGTCAATCACACTTACAGTGGGGAGAACAAGTATTTGATACACTGCCGATTTTGAAGGTTTTCCTACTTACAAAGCATGTAGAGGTCTGTAATTTTTATCACAGGTACACTTCAACTGTGAGAGACGGAATCTAAAACAAAAATCCAGAAAATCACATTGTATGATTTTTAAGTAATTAATTTGCATTTTATTGCGTGACATAAGTATTTGATGACCTACCAACCAGTAAGAATTCCGGCTCTCACAGACCTGTTAGTTTTTCTTTTAGAAGCCCTCCTGTTCTCCACTCATTACCTGTATTAACTGCACCTGTTTGAACTTGTTACCTGTATAAAAGACACCTGGTACACACACTCAATCAAACAGACTCCAATCTCTCCACAATGGCCAAGACCAGAGAGCTGTGTAAGGACATCAGGGATAAAATTGTAGACCTGCACAAGGCTGGGATGGGCTACAGGACAATAGGCAAGCAGCTGTGGTGAGAAGGCAACAACTGTTGGCGCAATTATTAGAAAATGGAAGAAGTTCAAGATGACGGTCAATCACCCTCGGTCTGGGGCTCCATGCAAGATCTCACCTCGTGGGGCATCATGATCATAAGGAAGGTGAGGGATCAGCCCAGAACTACACGGCAGGACCTGGTCAATGACCTGAAGAGAGCTGGGACCACAGTCTCAAAGAAACCATTAGTAACACACTAGCGCTGTCATGGATTGAAATCCTGCAGCGCACGCAAGGTCCCCCTGCTCAAGCAGTGCATGTCCAGGCCCGTCTGAAGTTTGCCAATGACCATCTGGATGATCCCAGAGGAGGATGGGAGAAGGTCATGTGGTCTGATAAGACAAAATAGAGCTTTTTGGCCTAAACTCCATCTCGCCGTGTTTGGAGAAGAAGAAGGTTGAGTACAACCCCAAGAACACCATCCCAACCGTGAAGCATGGAGGTGGAAACATCATTCTTTGGGGATGCTTTTCTGAAAGGGACAGGACGACTGCACCGTATTGAGGGGGAGGATGGATGGGGCCATGTATCGCGAGATCTTGGCCAAAAACTCCTTCCCTCAGTAAGAGCATTGAAGATGGGTCGTGGCTGGATCTTCCAGCATGACAACGACCGAAACACAATAGCCAGGGCAACTAAGGAGTGGCTCCGTAAGAAGCATCTCAAGGTCCTGGAGTGGCCTAGCCAGTCTCCAGACCTGAACCCAATAGAAATCTTTGGAGGGAGCTGAACGTCCGTATTGCCCAGCGACAGCCCGAAACCTGAAGGATCTGGAGAATGGTATGTATGGAGGAGTGGGCCAAAATCCCTGCTGCAGTGTGGTGCAAACCTGGTCAATAACTACAGGAAACGTATGATCTTTGTAATTGCAAAACAAAGGTTTTCTGTCCAAATATTAAGTTTGCTGCTTTTCTGAATGTATCAAATACTTATGTCATGCAATAAAATGCAAATTAATTACTTAAAAATCATACAATGTGATTTTCTGGATTTTTGTTTAGATTCCGTCTCTCACAGTTGAAGTGTACCTATGATAAAATTACAGACCTCTACATGCTTTGTAAGTAGGAAAACCTTCAAAATCGGCAGTGTATCAAATACTTGTTCCCCCACTGTATATGAAATCAAACTCAGTCCACTTTAGGAAGCAACACTGGATTGACAATAAATTTCACATGCTTGTGTGTGCAAATGGAATAGAAAAAGAGTGGAAATTATAGGCAATTAGCAACAGAACACCGCCCAAAGAAGGAGTGATTCTGCAGTGTGGTGAGCACAAGCAATTCTCAGTTCCTATGCTTCTGGCTGATGTTTTGGTCATTTTGAATGCTGGCGGTGCTCTCACTCTAGTGGTAGCATGAGACGGAGTCTAACAACCCACACAAGTGGCTCAGGTAGTGCAGTTCATCCAGGGATGGCAACATCAATGCGAGCTGTGGCAAAAAGGTTTGCTGTGTCTGTCAGCGTAGTGTCCAGAGCATGGAGGCCCGTACCAGGAGACAGGCCAGTACATCAGGAGACGTGGAGGAGGCCGTAGGAGGGCAACAACCCAGCAGCAGGACCGCTACCTCCGCCTTTGTGCAAGGAGGTGCACTGCCAGAGCCCTGCAAAATGACCTCCAGCAGAATGAATGCCAAGCGTCATGTCTGGAGGAAACCTGGCACCATCCCTACGGTGAAGCTCGGTGGTAGCAGCATCATGCTGTGCAGATGTTTTTCAGCGGCAGGGCCTGGGAGACTAGTCAGGTTCAAGGCAAAGATCAACGGTGCAAAGTACCGTTGAGAGATCCTTGATGAAAACCTGATCCAGAGCACTCAGGACTCAGCACTCAGTACGGGGGTGAAGGTTCACCTTCCAACAGGACCACGACCTTAAGAACACAGTCAAGACAACGCAGGAGTGGCTTCAGGACAAGTCTCTGAATGTCCTTGAGTGGCCCAGCCAGAGCCTGAACTTGAACCCGATCTAACATCTCTGGAGAGACCTGAAAATAGCTGTGCAGCAATGCTCCCCATCTAACCTGACATCTTGAGAGGATTTGCAGAGAAAAATGGGAGGAACTCCCCAAATACAGGTGTGCCAAGCTTGTTGCGTCATACCCAAGAAGACTTGAGGCTGTAATCGCTGCAAAAGGAGCTTCAAAAAAGTACTGAGTAAAGTGTCTGAAAACTTATGTAAATGTAATATTTCATGTTTTTCATTTTTAATACATACGTACAATTTTTGTCATTATGAGGTAGTGTGATTATTGATGAGTAAAAAAAAAGATTTAATACATTTTAGAATAAGGCTGTAACATAACAAAATTAGAAAAATGTAAAGGGGTCCGAATACTTTACGAATGCACTGCGTACAGACAGTGCACACACATACAGAGTGGTGTAGTGCCGGGGACGCTGTATACCCACCTTTTTTCAGCTGGCATTGCATGTGCTTACTTCTTAATCCATACTGATGAGTATCAAAGTAGTGTAGTGGAGGTAGTCGTACCCTTGACTATTTCCACATTTTGTTGTGTTACAGCCTGATAATGCCAAATAATTGCCAAATAATGGAAAATGAAATACAGAAATATCTAATTTACATAAGTTTTCACTCCCCTGAGTCAATATGTTTTAAAAGCACATTTGGCAGTGATTACAGCTGTGTCTTTCTGGGTAAGTCTCAGAGTTTTTCACACCTGGAGTGTGCAATATTTGCCCATTTTCAAAAAGATCTGTCAAATTGATTATTGATCATTGCTAGAGAACCATTTTCAGATCTTGCCATAGATTTCAAGTAGATTTAAGTCATAACTGTAATTTAGCCAATCAGGAACATTCACTCTCTTAGTAAGCAACTCCAATGTAGATTTGGCCATGTGTTTTAGGTTATTGTCCTGCTGAAAGGTAAATTCCTCTCCCAGTGTCTGGTGTAAAGCAGACTGAACCATGTTTTCCCCTAGAGTTTTGCCTGTACTTAGCTCCATTCCGTAATTTTTTTATCTTGAAAAACTCCCCAGATTACAAGCATTTCCATAACATGATGGAGCCAACACTATGGTTGAAAATATGGAGAGCGGTGAGCAATGTGTTGGATTGGATTAGCCCCAAACATAACACTTTGTATTCCGGACAGAAAGTTGATTGCTTTGCCACATTCTTTGCAGTTTTACTTTAGTGCCTTGTTGCAAACAGGATGCATGTTTTGGAATATTTTTATTCTGTGTGGGCTTCCTTCTTTTCACTATGTCAATTAGGTTAGTATTGTAGAGTAACTACAATGTTGTTGATCCATCCTCAGTTTTCTCCCATCACAGCCATTAAACTCTGTAACTGTTTTAAGTTACCATTGGCCTCATGGTGAAACCCCTCAGCGGTTTCCTTCCTCTCCAGCAACTGAATTAGGTAGGACACCTGTATCTTTTTAGTAACTGGATGTATTGGTACACCATCCAATGTGTAATTAATAACTTCCCCATACTCAAAGGATATTCAATGTCTTAAAAAAAAAAAAAAAAAATATCCATCTACCAAAGGTGTCCTTCTTTGCAAGCCATTGGAAAACCTCCATGGTCTTTGTGGTTGAAATTCACTGCTCGACTGAGGGACCTTACAGATAATTGTATGTGTTGGGTACTGCCTGCAGCACACCACCCTGCATCCCACTGTTGGCTTGCCTTTGAAGCTAAGCAGGTTTGACCCTGGTTGGTCGTTGGATGGGAGAACATATGCTGCTGGAAGTGGTGTTGATGGTCCAGTAGGAGGGACTCTTTCCTCTGACAAAAAAACAACAACATCCCAATGCCCCAGGACAGTGATTGGGGACATTGCCCTGTGTAAAGGTGCTGGGCTTTCGATTGGATGTTAAATGGGTGTCCTAATTCTTTGTGTTCATTAACGATCCCAAGACAATTATCATAATAGTAGGGGTGTTGGCTAAATTCCCAATCTGACCCTCATACCATCATGGCAAACTAATCATCCCCAGCTTCTAATTGGCTCCTCTCCCCTGTCACTATTCCCCAGGTCGTTACTGTAAATGAAAATGTGTTCTTAGTCAGCATACCTGGTAAAATAAGGGTGTGAATACTTTCTGATCAATTAATATGGCTGACGGACCAGATCTGAGGAAGTGTTTCCCTCAACATATTTCCCTCAACATTTCTATGGATGGATTTTGACTTGGCATGCCTCATAATATGAAGTAAAACGTCCGCGTTTCAAACAATGAAGGAAAAGGAAAATATAAATGCTGATAGGCCTAACCATATTCTGGTAGATGGAAAGGCTTTCCCCAAAAAGCTCAATTGAACCTCAATTGAATGTAACTAGCTACAAAGTAGCCTATGCCTACCTGGCAGAATGATATCTGGATTATTTGCATCATTCCAGTGGCCATTTCTTTTCATGTGCACTACAGAAACACTGATAACAAAACAACAGTGCTAGGTGACTGCATACTTGAATTAAAAGGTAACTACACAAACAAAATGTCTTAGATTCTTCCCATTCCTCAAAGTGGTCTCCTGATTTAAGTATTGTTGTGGACGTAGAACATCCAATCCTGTGAATTTCTGACTCAGTAGACAACCTCTTTTATCTTTTAAAATTGTAGGCCTACTAATTTATTAGCCTACTTGCACAGTACAGCTTGGGTCGGGCTGACTGTGAAATACGAATATGGGATTTATCATTTTACTGTAGGTCATTCAGAGTACATCTCACTGTTTCTCATCGAATTCTACACACAAGGCGTCATTCCTTCGCATGGCGGGCCGTTTGGAATTTTTTTAGCAACATTTTAGTATACCCACTTCTCCAGGTACCACTACTGTATTATCACTGTTGCTGCTTTGTCTATTTGTTGTACATGGTTCAAACAGGTCATGTATTTGTTGTACCTGGCCACCTGTAGGGAATATAGTGTTTTTTGGTGCTGTGATGACTAAAAGTTTGCCTTTAGGTTTTACTCTACTGCATGGTGTGTGTTCAAACCTCTTTCAATTCTTTCAGATGCGTGACTTTGTTTCCCTCCAATGATCCCTTTCTTCATAGACAAGTCTAATGCGTTTGTATTTTGCCATGTGTGTTTGTTTTTCTAGTCAAGTAAAAAAAAAAATGCTTTAGTGAGTAAATACGCAGATCACACAATACATTGAGTACATTCAATGTGTGTGTATGTGTGTGTGTGTTTCTTCGGTTTTACTATCCTTGTGGGGTGCAGAAGTACTCACAAGGATAGTAAAACAGGGACATTTCGGACAAGTGGGAACATTTCACAAGTCCCCACAAGGAAAAAGGCTATTTTAGGCTTAGGGGTTAGGTTTAGGGTTAGAATTAGGATTAGGGATTATGTTTAAGGTTAAGAGTTGGGGGGAGGTTCAGAGTTAGGGGTTCAGGTTAGGGTTAGGTTAAGGGTTAGGTTAGCAGTTAGGGGAAAATAGGATTTTGAATTGGAATCAATCGTTTGGTCCCCCACAAGGACAGTAAAACAAACATGTGTGTGTGTGTGTTGAGGTGATGATTCTGAAACGCTCACAATTTCAAACAGGCGCTGACAGGAATGGGTTTTCTAAGCAACTCAACAGCATTTAAACGGACGAAAACAAACAATGAGACACACCAGGATATACACACCAGGATACACACACCAGGATACAATTTGCTCCACTCTGTTTGTGTTTTTGTCACGACGATTTATCTTTGTGTTGATGATGTTGAAAAGAATGTATTCATAATTTCCTCAGATGACACCTAACACAATAACCTCCCCCACAGCCGGCTTCTCTCTCTCTCTCTCTCTCTCTCTCTCTCTCTCTCTCTCTCTCTCTCTCTCTCTCTCTCTCAGCAGGGTTAGATTAAGAATACACTGCCATTTGCAGCTCTAAAACAGATCAATGGGCAAAGAAGCATGGATGTTTAGAAGACAGGCAGGCCCTTATTGACTGACATGAATCACCCTAACAACCCAAGCCTACTTCAATCTCCCTTGTACCAACAGAAAAGGAAGTTGATTTGTTTGGGAAGTTATATAACACTATTGAAGTGTTTTTATTATCTAGCTATGGGTACTCACTTGTAGGCCACATAACTCCCTAGGCCTACTCCATTTTATATTCATATTTACAGATCACATACAAGATTGATATTAAGGCACATGAGCGTTCACATAAACAATTATACACAATGTTATACTTTCAAATGGCTCTACTATATAGTAGAGTATGCTGAGAAACGCCTAGGTTTTTGTAATCTTTCACATACTGTATACTGTACCTTGTGGCCAGAGCCACAATGAAAAACGTACAATTGTAGTGCGGGGGTATAGAATCATAGGATTTCTTAGAATTTCCTCAAAGCCTTCCCATTTTCTCAGTACTGTATTCTCAGTACTATGTTGTCTTTGTCAGCAGGCTGACTTGTTTTGTATCTCATAGTTTTTCCTCAGTGGCATGGCTGCAGACTTGAGTAAAGTCATGTCACCGTGGTAACATTCTTCTCTCCGATGGCTTTACTTTTTGTAGAGCAAAGACCCCCTGGTGACAGTGACTCTGGACGACTTGAGCACCATCTTTGACATAACCCCGACCGGCATCACCCGCTACCTCAGACTGCTCAAACCCGTGGACAGAGAGAAGCAGATGACCTACACCTTCACGGTAGGCCTCGATCCAACCTCATCCACACATATTACCAAGTAACCTTTGGAACCCTTTGGAGATGGAATTAGCTCTTTTGGATCTCGCAACCTGAGGTCCCAGTGTACACCCATCCGTGATGGTGGTTGTAGTGGTGTGTGTGTGTGTGTGTGTGTGTGTGTGTGTGTGTGTGTGTGTGTGTGTGTGTGTGTGTGTGTGTGTGTGTGTGTGTACATGGACTTGTTGCAGTGATAATACACTGTAGTAATGATATGCAGATATTGCCTTTGAAGGGTTTCATCAATAGTATGCTTATTATGCCTCTGTTGAGAGGCTTTGATTGTTGCCTTACTGACATTAGAAAGATCCATACTTATGAAAGGCAGCACGTCATTGAAGTTAAAACTGCTCTCTCGTGTCTGATGTGTTTCACTCCATCGCCCTCCCCAAGAATCAACGTCCCTCAAAGGAATCTTCCTCCAGTGTAGCCCTTTCTTGCAGTCAATGACCAAAAGCGCCCCGTTTGGCGTCATGGGTGGAATATTATTCATATATTTTTTATAATAATTACAAAATATATATGAACAATGAAAAAAAGGTGTTTCTCTGTCAAACAGTTTTGTTATTTTTCAGTCTTCTGTGATGTATATAAAGTGTAATATTAGGATGCAAACTCAAAATTGAAAATTGAATACATTTCAACTCTATATCTGACATGGTACAGATGAGTGAGGTGTATGCTTTTTGGTTCAAAGTAGATTTGTTTAAGACCACCAATAATTACTCTGTGGCCCTGATTTAACCTCTCACTTTAGCCTCCCACTTGGTGTTTCCTTTATTTTGGCAGTTACCTGTACATCTGTCATTATCAGACCTGGGTTCAAATAGTATGGTTTTCTTTAAAGTACTTAAGTTGCACTTGATTGAGTTTAACTGGTGCTATCAGAGTAAATAGTAACAAATAAAGTATTTTTTTACTGCTCTCTTTTACTGCTCTCTGTTATCCTGTGTATAGATGATGGCATCAGATGGGATACAGGAGAGTACCCGGGTGACCGTCAACATCCTGGTGATTGATGCCAACGACAACACGCCCACCTTTGGCGAAGTCTCTGACACCGTCGAGGTGTTCACTGACATGCAGCCAGGAAAAACAGTACTGCAGGTAATTAGCACATCTCTGTCTATCTTCCTGTCCCCCTTTCTCTTTGTCTTTCTCTCCTCTTTCTCTCTTTCTGTGTCTCCCTCTCCCTTATTTTTCTCTCTCTTTTGGTGTCTCTCCCTCTCCCTTCCCTCTCTCTCTTCCTCTCTGTATCTCTCACTATCTCTCCCCCCTCTCTCTCTTTCTCTCTCGGGCCCAGTTTCCGCAAACAATCCAGTACCTTAGATCAACAGTCCAAGCCCCAGAACAATCCACTCTTTCTTTGATCAGAGCTGATGACTCAAGAACAATCTTGTTTCTTACAACAGTAGTCAAGACTCAAATACTATTAGCTCAATATTGACATGACTCGACGTAATACACTACCATGGGTCAACAGTTAGGACTCCAAATCAATCTCCTATCCTATAACAGCAATGGTCACTGTAAATCCCTGACTGAAATAGCTCCAAGGAGAGTCTGTTGTCTAGTTTGTCGTCATATGTCTGAATGGATTGCAGAGTTTATTTACTTTGACTCAGATTCTAGTTTGATTGGTTTGGGGTTAGGTTTGGTGTCTGTGTGTCTGGGCACATGCGTGTGTGTGCATGTGTTTGTGTTTAGAGTCAAATTGTTTCCAGCAGGAAGTCCCCTCGTTGACATATCTGGTTTTAGTTCGTTCAGCAGCAGCTTGCGTTTGTCTCATTAGGTAGGCAGAGCATGATTTCCCATCTTACAGTCTCTCAGCACACAGTCACAAAAAAAATGTCAAACACATAAAAGGTCAGGTTTAATCTGTGTTTAAAATCATCGCCCAACCCAGCTGAAATGAGGCCAGCGGTCAAGTGGCGGCCGGTACAACCGCTAATAAGCTGTTTTTATAATCCATTTATAGGAGAGTCTCCGGGCCTCTAAGGATGAAGGTTTATTTGATGCTGCTCTTTCATATCTTAGACATTACAGCTCTATATGAAAAAAGGGTTCATTAGGCTAGCCTAGCGTGTATTAACATAGAAAGGCCTTGCAAATATAGAGCTAACGTTAAACTAAAGCCTGGCTAAGGGTGCTGTGAGTTGTAAATGGTGGGGTGTCCAAATTAATTAGCTGGAAGGGAAGGGTGGCTGTTTAATTTCTGAGATAACACTGCATGGTTCTAAGGTCTATATCGTTCGTGTGTACAGATTCCATTCGGAAAGTATTCAGACCCCTTCCACATTTTGTTACGTTACAGCCTTATTCTAAAATGGATATAAAACAAAGATTCTCAGAAATCTACACACAACACCCCATAATGAAAGAGTGAAAAAAGGATTTTATACTTATTTCCAAAGGCATTGTATTTAAATATATTTACATGTGTATCAACAAGCCCACACGATTAGACTGAGCATTTCAATGGCAAAAGGAAGCTCAGGAAAATAAATTATAAAAAATATATTCGTAGTTATTTTCATGAAATAAACACACACAGTAAAAATGTAATGGGGGCTTTAATAGATGAATCATTCTCACTAATACATTCATAAAGGTCACTACATTTACATCAATATTTTAGGAGGGGGGAGAAGTGGTGTACTGTAGCAGTTACAAAAGGTCAGTAGTTTCTGTAAACATTACACACAGCTTACAAGAGCACCGTCTGGTAAATGTCACTCAAATCATATGACTGCCCTTTACACAAAACACAGGTCATGATTTGAAAAGGTAATACAGTTTTACTGAAATAGATGTCTGTGTTTCCTCCACCATTAAAAAGACAGATGGGACCCTCCCACAAATCATTATTGCTCCCCTACCTAGAATAATTTTCAACTCAGTTCAGTAAATTGAATAGTTGGTGGCTTTAAATGTTTTAGGGGCTTCCACACCCTGCCTAAATGCACTGAAACACTGAATTCTTCCTCTTTCAAAGACTCCATCTCTCTCTCTCTCAGCTAAAAGCATTGGATGCTGATGAGGGGTTAAATGGTCTGGTGACCTATGAGATACTTGCCGGAGCACAAGGGGATTTCATCATCAATAACCGCACTGGACAAATCACCATCGCACCCAGGACAGCTCTTAGCATGGGTCATTCTTATGCCCTCACAGTGAAGGCCGCCGACAACGCACCAGATATCCAGAGAAGGTACAGTAATTTAATCAATTCATCTTTTCATCTACAGTGGGGAGAACAAGTATTTGATACACTGCCGATTCAGCAGGTTTTCCTACTTACAAAGCATGTAGAGGTCTGTAATTTTTATCATTGGTACACTTACACTGTGAGAGACGGAATCTAAAACAAAATTCCAGAAAATCACATTGTATGATTTTTAAGTAATTCATTTGCATTTTATTGCATGACATATTTGATCACCTACCAACCAGTAAGAATTCCAGCTCTCACAGACCTGTTAGTTTTTCTTTAAGAAGCCCTCCTCTTCTCCACTCATTACCTGTATTAACTGCACCTGTTTGAACTCGTTACCTGTATAAAAGACACTGTAAGGGCTGTCGCTCTCCTCATCCTCGGACGAGGAGAGGAGAGAAGGATCATCAGACCAAAATGCAGCATTCGGGAAATAAGCCATCCTTTTATTTAACACGACGGCAACACGAAACAAAACACTTTCAAATAAACAAAACAAGAAAACGACGTTGACGAAACCTGAACATAAACTTACATAACTAAACGTAAACTCACGGACAGGAAACAGACGACATCAAACTAAACGAACAGCCAAACAGTCCCGTATGGTAACACACATTCGACGACACAGGAGACAATCACCCACAAACAAACAGTGAGAACACCCTACCTAAATATGACTCTTAATTAGAGGAGAACGCAAAACACCTGCCTCTAATTAAGAGCCATACCAGGCAACCACAACCAACATAGAAACAGATAACATAGACTGCCCACCCAAAACACATGCCCTGACCTAAACACATACAAAAACAACATAAAACAGGTCAGGACCGTTACAGACACCTCTCCACACACTCAATCAAACAGACTCCAACCTCTCCACAATGGCCAAGACCAGATAGCTGTGTAAGGACATCAGGGATAAAATTGTAGACCTGCACAAGGCTGGGATGGGCTGCAGGACAATAGGCAAGCAGCTTGGTGAGAAGGCAACAACTGTTGGCGCAATTATTAGAAAATGGAAGAAGTTCAAGATGACGGTCAATCACC
Organism: Salvelinus sp. IW2-2015; assembly: GCF_002910315.2. NCBI lineage: Eukaryota > Metazoa > Chordata > Actinopteri > Salmoniformes > Salmonidae > Salvelinus > Salvelinus sp. IW2-2015. The sequence goes on from NC_036858.1 coordinate 38,312,513, forward strand.
CTCGGTCTGGGGCTCCATTAAAGATCTCACCTCGTGGGGCATCAATGATCATGAGGAAGGTGAGGGATCAGCCCAGAACTACACGGCAGGACCTGGTCAATAACCTGAAGAGAGCTGGGACCACAGTCTCAAAGAAAACCCTTAGTAATACACTACGCCGTCATGGATTAAAATCCTGCAGCGCACGCAAGGTCTCCTTGCTCAAGCCAGCACATGTCCAGGCCCGTCTGAAGTTTGCCAATGACCATCTGGATGATCCAGAGGAGGAATGGGAGAAGGTCATGTGGTCTGATGAGACAAAAATAGAGCTTTTTGGTCTAAACTCCACTCGCCGTGTTTGGAGGAAGAAGAAGGATGAGTACAACCCCAAGAACACCATCCCAACCGTGAAGCATGGAGGTGGAAACATCATTCTTTGGGGATGCTTTTCTGCAAAGGGGACAGGACGACTACACCGTATTGAGGGGAGGATGGATAGGGCCATGTATCGCGAGATCTTGGCCAACAACCTCCTTCCCTCAATAAGATCATTGAAGATGGGTCGTGGCTGGGTCTTCCAGCATGACAACGACCCGAAACACACAGCCAGGGCAACTAAGGAGTGGCTCCGTAAGAAGCATCTCAAGGTCCTGGAATGGCCTAGCCATTCTCCAGACCTGAACCCAATAGAGAATCTTTGGAGGGAGCTGAAAGTCTGTATTGCCCAGCGACAGCCCCGAAACCTGAAGGATCTGGAGAAGGTCTGCATGGAGGAGTGGGCCAAAATCCCTGCTGCAGTGTGTGCAAACCTGGTCAAGAACTACAGGAAACGTATGATCTCTGTAATTGCAAACAAAGGTTTCTGTAGCAAATATTAAGTTCTGCTTTTCTCATGTATCAAATACTTATGTCATGCAATAAAATGAAAATTAATTACTTAAAAATCATACAATGTGATTTTCTGGATTTTTGTTTTAGATTCTGTCTCTCACGGTTGAATTGTACCTATGATAAAAATTACAGACCTCTACATGCTTTGTAAGTAGGAAAACCTTCAAAATCGGCAGTGTATCAAATACTTGTTCTCCCCACTGTATTTGTTCATTCAGCCTTTAATTTGCTCAATCACACCTTTAATTTATTAATGTGTTTATTAAAAGGACTGTATCCCTTGGATATCCTCATTAATATCCATGCATGATTTAGGTTATGTTTGAGGTAAAATCTTGATTATGACCTCAGTTTCTTACTCGGTTTTTCATTTTTCATACGTATTCAGTTAAAGTTGCAATATGTCACTTTTTGGGGGATCCAAACAAATTCACATAGAAATCTGATTTTTAGATCTGTCATTCTCATTGAAAGCAAGTCTAAGAAGCGGTAAATCTGTTCTGTGTGTGCTATTTCTATTCTTCCCATTCTTAAGTTTCATGTTTGCATCTTTTACTTGTATTTTTTTACACCAGCTTCAAACAGCTGGAAATACAATAGTTTAGGTTATTAAAAATAGATTTCACAGTGGTTTAGATGGTACAATGATTCTTTACACTATGCATTGCTTGTTTTGTCACATGAACTGAAATTAGCCAAACTATTAGAATTTTAGCAACCAGGAAATGGCTGAGTTATTTCTGCATATTGCACCTTTAATCATGTTTTCAATTTCTCCTTAATTCATTCTAGCTTTCATACATGTATTGATCCATCTCATTCCGTCATTGTTCCATTTGATTGTTTATTCATATTGTGCAGTTACTTGTAGGTCTATTAAATTCATGCATATAGAATCATTGTATTCTGTACTGAATGCATGTGCATATTGCTGTATCCGCATACAGCCTCTCACCATCTGAATGGTAAGAGGCTGTATGAAGACAGATTTGCCTGACCATTGAGACAAGCTGTTTACAGTGGCTTGCGGAAGTGTTCACCCCCTTGGCATTTTTCCTATTTTGTTTCCTTACAACCTGGAATTAAAATAGATTTTTGGGGGGTTTGTATCATTTGATTTACACAACATGCCTACNCCCCTTGGCATTTTTCCTATTTTGTTTCCTTACAACCTGGAATTAAAATAGATTTTTGGGGGGTTTGTATCATTTGATTTACACAACATGCCTACCACTTTAAAGATGCTAAATATTTTTTTCATATGAAACAAACAAGAAATAAGACAAAAAACTGAACTTGAGTGTGCATAACTATTCATTCCCCCAAAGTCAATACTTTGTAGAGACACATTTTGCAGCAATTACAGCTGCAATTCTCTTGGGGTATGTCTCTATAATTTTTTTTGTATATATATTTTTTATTTAACCAGGTACGATAGTTGAGAACAAGTTCTCATTTGCAACTGCGACCTGGCCAAGATAAAGCAAAGCAATTAGAAACATACCACAACACAGAGTTACACATGGAATAAACAAAACATACAGTCAATAATACAGTAGAATAATAAGTCTATATACAATGTGAGCAAATGAGGTAAAGGCAAGCTTGGCACATCTATCCACTGGGATTTTATCCCATTCTTCAAGGCAAAACTTATCAAGCTCCTTCAAGTTTGATGGGTTCCGATGGTGTACAGCAATCTTTAAGTCATAACACAGATTCTCAATTGGATTGAGGTCTGGCCTTTGACTAGGCCATTCCAAGACATGTAATTAATTCCCCTTAAACCATGTGAGTGTTGCTTTAGCAGTATGTTTAGGGCCGTTGTCCTGCTGGAAGGTGAACCTCTGTCCGTCTCAAATCTCTGGAAGACTGAAACAGGTTTCCCTCAAGAATTTCCCTATATTTAGTGCCATTGATAATTCCTTAAATTCTGAACAGCAGTCCCTGCCGATGAAAAACATGGTGTTCTCGGGGTGATGAGAGGTGTTGTGTTTGCACTAGACATAGCGTTTTCCTTGATTGCCAAAAAGCTTAGTTTTAGTCTCATCTGAACAGAGTACCTTCTTTCATATGTTTGGACCTTCTTTCATATGTTTGGGGAGTCTCCCTCATGCCTTTATGGAAACACCAAAAGTGTTTGCTTATTTTTTTCTTTAAGCAATGGCTTTTCTTCTGGCCACTCTTCTGTAAAGCCCAGATCTGGAGTGTACAGCTTAAAGTGGTCCGATGGACAGATACTCCAATCTCTGCTATGGAGCTTTGCAGCTCCTTCAAGGTTATCGTTGGTGTCTTTGATGCCTCTCTGGTTAATGCCATCCTTGTCTGGTCCGTGAGTTTTGGTGGGTGGTACCCTCTCTTGGCAGGTTTGTTGTGGTGCCATATTCTGTTCATTATTTAATGGTGCTCCGTGGGATGTTCAAAGTTTCTGATATTGTTTTATAACCCAACCCTGATCTGTACGTCTCCACAACTTTGTCCCTGACCTATTTGGAGAGCTCCTTGGTCTTCATGGTGCCGCTTGCTTGGTGCTACCACTTGCTTAGTGTTGTTGCAGACTCTGGAGCCTTTGAGAACAAGTGTATATATACTGAGATCATGTGACAGATCGTGTGACAGTTAGATTGCACACAGGTGGACTTTATTTAAATAATTATTTGACTTCTGAAGGTAATTGGATGCACCAGATCTTGTTTAGGGGCTTCATAGCAAAGGGGGTGAATATATATTATATATATATATACACACACACAGTGGGGAGAACAAGTATTTGAAACACTGCCGATTTTGCAGGTTTTCCTACTTACAAAGCATGTAGAGGTCAGTAATTTTTATCATAGGTACACTTCAACTGCGAGAGACGGAATCTAAAACAAAAATCCAGAAAATCACAATGTATGATTTTTAAGTAATTAATTTGCAGGTTTGCACACACTGCAGCAGGGATTTTGGCCCACTCCTCCATACAGACCATCTCCAGATCCTTCAGGTTTCGGGGCTGTRGCTGGGCAATACGGACTTTCAGCTCCCTCCAAAGATTTTCTATTGGGTTCAGHTCTGGAGACTGGCTAGGCCACTCCAGGACCTTGAGATGCTTCTTACGGAGCCACTCCTTAGTTACCCTGGCTGTGTGTTTCGGGTCATTGTAATGCTGGAAGACCCAGCCACGACTAATCTTCAATGCTCTTACTGAGGGAAGGAGGCTGTTGGCCAAGATCTCGCAATACATGGCCCCATCCATCCTCCCCTCAATACGGTGCAGTCGTCCTGTCCCCTTTGCAGGAAAGCATCCCCAAAGAATGATGTTTCCACCTCCATGCTTCACGGTTGGGATGGTGTTCTTGGGGTTGTACTCATCCTTCTTCTTCCAAACACGGCGAGTGGAGTTTAGACCAAAAAGCTCTATTTTTGTCTCATCAGACCACATGACCTTCTCCCATTCCTCCTCTGGATCATCCAGATGGTCATTGGCAAACTTCAGACGGGCCTGGACATGCGCTGGCTTGAGCAGGGGGACCTTGCGTGCGCTGCAGGATTTTAATCCATGACGGCGTAGTGTGTTACTAATGGTTTTCTTTGAGACTGTGGTCCCAGCTCTCTTCAGGTCATTGACCAGGTCCTGCCGTGTAGTTCTGGGCTGATCCCTTACCTTCCTCATGATCATTGATGCCCCACGAGGTGGCATGGAGCCCCAGACCAAGGGTGATTGACCGTCACCTTGAACTTCTTCCATTTTCTAATAATTGCGCCAACAGCTGTTGCCTTCTCACCAAGCTGCTTGCCTATTGTCCTGTAGCCCATCCCATCCTTGTGCAGGTCTACAATTTTATCCCTGATGTCCTTACACAGCTCTCTGGTCTTGGCCATTGTGGAGAGGTTGGAGTCTGTTTGATTGAGTGTGTGGACAGGTGTCTTTTATACAGGTAACGAGTTCAATAAGGTGCAGTTAATACAGGTAATGAGTGGAGAACAGGAGGGCTTCTTAAAGAAAAACTAACAGGTCTGTGAGAGCCGGAATTCTTACTGGTTGGTAGGTCATCAAATACTTATGTCATGCAATAAAATGCAAATTAATTACTTAAAAATCATACAATGTGATTTTCTGGATTTTTGTTTTAGATTGCATCTCTCACAATTGAAGTGTACCTATGATAAAAATTACAGACCTCTACATGTTTTGTAAGTAGGAAAACATGCAAAATCGGCAGTGTGTACAATACTTGTTCTCCACACTGTATATGCACGCACCACTTTTCAATTTTTAAAGTTATTTTTTAAATTTCACTTCACCAATTTAAACTATTTTGTGTATGTCCATCCAAATTAAAAATAAATTTAAATTACAGGTTGTAATGCAACAAAATAGGAAAAACGTCAAGAGGGATGAATACTTTTGCAAGGCACTGTATAATCAAGTATAAGATTATGATTCTTACAGACATTAAAAACACATCTTTGTCTTGAATTTCTGTTCCTTGAGTGGTTTGATGCAGTTCCTGTAATCGTTGCTTCAAATTCCTCTTGGCAAGAAGCAAGTGAGCAGCAAACTATTTTAATAGTCTGTATGAGGCCATAACCATTTTTGTGAGGTGTATGCATAGCCATGTTTGTGAGATGTATACTTAAGGCTACCAAGAATCACTCTGCGTACCGCTGATTTAGCCCACTGCAGTAAAAGGTTAAAGAACTTATGAAAACAAGGGTTGTTCAATGACAGAAATGTATTTGTTTGAAATATATCACCTGATAAAGTCATTTCAGAGAGACATGTAATCATGTTTTGTTGCAAAATGCTACATATGCGCCTCTCTCTCAGAGAAATACGTAAGTAGTACTGCTATATTTTACAGTCAAATGTGACAACTACATTTTTAATAAAGAACTGTACAAATTATACACGTGTGACATCAATATATATATTTATATATATAGTTTTATTAATCAGTGTATTAATATGAGAACTGAATGTAAAATATTTACATTTGAGTCATTTAACAGATGCTCTTATCCAGAGTGACTTACAGTAAGTCCATTCATCTTAAGATCGCTAGGTGTGACAACCACATATCACAGTCAAATATACAGGACACGAACATTCCATTCCAGCTAAACAATCAATATATTGCGTTTTGCAACAAAACTCATTTTTTAAACCACATCTAAAAAAAAAACAGTAATAATTTACACACACATGAAGGTACCCATAAGCAATCATTTCTGTTGAAAAAACACAAATGTGATAAATTGGTGGATATAACATTTTGGAACGAAACTCTTCACATGCAGACTGCCAGTTGACTTATCCACCTATCTTCTTCGAGCCTCTTTAAGCATGGTGTCCTTGTGGGAGGCCAGGAAACTCATGACAACCTCATGACAACACCCTGATGAACCACCACTGTACTATTACTGTATGTGAATGCAACTGTGCAAAGAATGTTGTTGTATTTGTATATCTATTGTATATTGTAAATATAACCTTTACTTCCCCTCTCATATTGTTCTCCACCATTACAGGAGTTCTATCACCACTGTGTACATCAAGGTGCTGCCCCCCAACAATCAGAGCCCCCCACGCTTCCCCCTCTTCACCTATGACCTAGAGGTCAGCGAGGCCATGAGGATAGGAGCTATCCTGCTCAACCTACAGGTGAGAGACACACAACTAGGGCTGTGGCGGTCACAACATTTTGTCAGCATACTCTAAGTAGTCCTTATGTTAGGTCCTGATGTGGCTATGCCAAATGGCTATGAGCTACACTAGTTCATTTAGCAAACAAGATTTGCATGTAATTCAATGGCATTATTTTATAGCATGAAAAATACAATTGAACAAAGCTGAATAGAATATTAATATTTTCTCCAAATTATTTGAGGGAGTGCGCACATACGGCTGTTCTGTGTTGAGCGGTTAAAACCTCTTACAGCTACCCCCCCCCCTTCTTTCAATTTCCGCCTGAAGACATACCCAAATGTAACTGCCTGTAGCTCAGGCCCAGAAGCAAGGATATGCATATTCTTGGTACCATTTGAAAGAAAACACTCTGAAGTTTGTGTAAATCTGAATTGAATGTAGGAGAATATAACACAATAGATCTGGTTTAGATAATACAATGAAAAAAAACATATGTTTTTTCTTTTTAATTGTTGTATCATCATCTTTAAAATGAACAAGATAAAACAAACATTCAGATATGAATATGGGGACAATTTCAGTGAAAAACATAAGAGGGCAACAGTACTTGTGCAATGTTTCAGAATGATAACTTCCAAAATGAGTGTGCTACATGACATTTTATCATGAAGTCACCCAGGTGTCCCACACAAGTAGCCCAAATGTACCCAAGTGGCCAAATTGGTGAAGGTATACATTTTGAAACGAATAACTATATACAAAATACCAAAATTGTATTCTAACATACCCCCCCCAAAAAATATTGGGGAAGAAATGGGGGGGGGGGGGAAATGGGGAAAAGATTATTGAAAAAAAGATATACATTTACAAAATAACATGGGTAACTATTTACACACTTTCCATATTTGGAAGACCCTCAGTCCTCAATCAAATCTATTTACATAGCCCTTTGAACAGCTAATATCTCAAAGTGCTGTACAGAAACCCAGCCTAAAACAGCAAGCAATGCAGGTGTAGAAGCTCGTGGCTAGGAAAAACTCCATAGAAAGGACAAAACCTAGGAAGAAACCTAGAGAGGAACCAGGCTATGAGGGGTGGCCAGTCCTCCTCTGGCTGTGCCGGGTGGAGATTATAACAGAACAGATTTTCAAACGTTCATAGATGACCAGCAGGGTCAGACACTAATAATCACAGTGGCCCGGGAGGTGTGGAGCCAGAGACACCAGGGGTCCTGCTGGATGAACCAGCTTCAGAGGGGGATGGACACGTTGGCACTGGGGGCTCCCAGTCAGAGTCAGTGTCACTGTGAAAGAAAATGTTCAGTTAGAATAGTTTCACATATGAGCCCTGTATCAACAGGTATAATAAACAGATATATAGAGTACAGGGAACATAAAGTGCTGTTCCATTTCACTTTGGCCATTGTTGTGGGCCTGCCTCAAATAGGCTATTTCATGTGGGGGTGGGGTGGAGCGGCAGACACACGCACCTCGACCATGCTCCCTCTAATCCATAATATGTAGACTGAGTAGAGGAAGCATGTTTGCTGTGTTGAGATGTGTGGGTTTGCTGTTACATTCTACTCCATTCCATTTTTATATATACAGTATATATATACACACAAACATAGGCTATAGGTGATTCACATACATAAAAACATACCCCCACCCACAATGTATAGCCAATGTGTACTTTACACATTTCATTACATTTTTATATATTGTAAAAACAATCACAAATCATATTTTATATTATTAATTTCAAACAACGGCATTAGCATGAGAAGAACTTACCAGTCCAAAACAATGTCTTCTCCGTTCAAAAAACATGCTTCCATTTGAGTAATAGCTATGGTCGCTAACTGAGTCCTCTTCCAAAAGCATATCTTTCTCACTTTCACGATCAATTTCCTCTATAATTTTGTCTACATTCATATATCTAGTCTTAGATTTAGCTTTCCCTGACTTATTCGCCATGATGTTCGATATATAAACAGCTGAAGATGCGCGTTACCGAAATAGTGCTGTGCGTAACAAGCTTGGCTCCTTCCAGTATGAATCTTCAATGGCGATAGACCGTCTTTTTGGTCTTCCAACACAGAACCATTACATATTGCCGTTTACCTCTGCTCATTGGCTATCTACCCAGCTAGATTTCAAGACGATCAGTGGTCATTGGGTTAAAATACAGTCAATCAACGAAACAGCGGTCATATAATTGGTGCACAATGAGGTCATTACTTGTTGTCTTCCAATCAGTTTCTTTCGGTCAATACGTCCCGCGAAATGACCCATCAAGTTTGGTTGTGTTACAAACAAACAGTTGATTGCAATGAAACCAAACATGACTGGATAAAGTCACGTTTAGTCTGTGTATTTACGTCGAATGTTTAGTCGAAAATTGAATGACATGGAATTCAACGAGATAAGCGTTCACAAAATGTTTCGTGTTAGGCTATAAAAATGGATTTAACCGAACAAAAGACCATTCATTGTGTAACAATGAGCCTTGGGATTGCAAACAGAGCAAGATCTTCAAAGGTAAACTATTTATTTTATTGCAATTTGTGATTTTGTTACGCCTGTGCTGGTTGAAATAGTATTTTGGTATGGGGCTCTGTGCTCAGATAATCGCATTGTCTTCTTTCGCAGTAAATCCTTTTTTAAATCTGACAACGCAGTTGGATTAGCAAGATTCTAGGCTTTTGAACCATGTGAGACACTTGTATTTTCAGGAATGTTTAATATGACTATTTATGTGGCGATCACCGTATGTTGTCGAATTTAAACCCGCTACCGGGATCCGTAGCGCAGAGAAGTTAATTAACAAAGAAATAGGTACTCCTTTATGCTTCATTTTGTAACGTCTACGCTGGGAGTTGGGAAGCAAGTACAGGGAGTGAATATTTAATAAATAAAGGAACATGGAACAATACAAGGAACATGAGTAGTGTACAGAAATAAAACACAAACAGTCAATAACACCTAGGGAAAGAACCAAAGGGAGTGACAGATGTAGGGAAGGTAATCAGGAAGGTGATGGAGTCCAGGTGAGTCTGATGAGGCACTGGTGCGCGTAACGATGGTGACAGGTGTGCGCAGAACCATTGCCCTCGAGTGCCGAAGAGGGAGTATACGTGACAGTACCCCCTCCCTGACGTGCGGCTCCAACCGCAGGACGCTGGCCAGAGTGATGGTCCCGCGGACCAGCAGCGGGCCGATCGCTTCTGCTGAGGTGCAGGAACCTGTCGAACCGGCTGAGGCATGGGAGCCTGATGAACCGGCTGAGGCATGGGAGCCTGACGAACCGGATGAGGCATGGGAGCCTGACGAACCGGATGAGGCATGGGAGCCTGACGAGCCGGCTGGGGCAAGGGAGCCTGCCGATCCAACCGAGTCTTGTAAACTTTAGTTGTTCTACAAACGTTGGGCTATATGTTTTGATTTTTAATATATTGTAAGGCTGCATGATGAGACTCTAATGATAGTTTTGAAAAAAGTCGGTTCAGGTTACCGTGGACCACAATCCTACAGAGACATCTCTCACACCCACCAGTGGGGGAGAGGTTTGGAGGTGGGGGGTTTTATGACACCTCCCGCCATTGTAAATCTTAAGGCATTAGACAAAATCCCTTTGTCCTCTCAGTGTGGACAGTAACATGCTATAAATGGACTTTGGGACAATATGTTTCGTCAGCCAAAATGGTGGTAATGACGATAGATAGATTATGAAAATTAATGTCGTTTTTGTTATGTTATTAAAAGTTAAGTGATGATGTTATAATGAAAACATTGTAATTTGAAGAGTTTTCTTAATATGTACGTGATGTTTGCATACTGTACGTTGTGTGGAAAATGTCCAGATCAGAGAGAATGTTTTTGGTGAGATGCGAAGTTAGTTGTCTAAATTGGATCTGAGTAAAATCTGAGTAAAATCCAGACCTTGCCTCATGCCTAGAGAACGTATTTAATTTACATATATTTACATATCAGACTAGGTGACCACACGCTGCAGCCAAGGTCTGAGTTAGTCACAACCCCTAAACGCAACACGAGGTTGAAGTAGACAAAAGAACCTTTCAACAATCTATGCTACAGATGAGTAGCTGTGTCTAAGAGGGTGATTTCAAGCAGGACCACCCGGTTACCACTCTCCAAGGACTTGTGTGTCTACACAGGTTTCATTCCTACGCTGGAGCCCTAAGCTACATGGCTGACCGTACTCAGTAGACCCCCTTTCAGAACAAGGGTGAGGAAACAGACCACTAAGAGAAAGGACACTGACATTGTGTGGACCAGAGAGTTACACCCGGTAACCAAAGAAACCAAAGAAGTGCCGTCATCAGAGGAGAAGGCGGACCCAGTCCACGAAGAGACACCCCATCATAGACCTTCGACAAGAAATTAAATCATTATATTCTGACCCATAAGAACGGCAGTCCGGGGCAAGGTGTTAAGGCTAAACTAATTATAGTTTACAAATGTATCCAAGTGTGCTTTTCTCTCGTGCACTCTGTCTTTCTCTCTACTTTTTAAATCCCCATTTCGTGTAACACGCGTCACATTGTGTTGGCCCGCTAGGGACCTGTTTTATTGTACTAACTTCTAATCAATAGCCTAGACTGTGTGTTTGTGTATGTGTATCTTATATTATCATTTTAGCTTGTTCGTAAATAAATAATCAACTCAAGTGGTGTGGTACGGACTCATTTAGTGGGACTCGGGTTTGTGCAGATTCCCAGATTATGCGACATTCTGGATGAGACTGTAGAGGAAATGGATTAATTAGGAACTGTTGTAAAATCAATATTCTGATATTCTTTGAGTTAATTTGGGAAATGGAAACTCAATAAAAACTAATTTTCCCATGGTGCCCCGGGTTACTGAGTTAATAATTACCTGATTAATTTAATCATTTAAATATAAACAGTTAATCATTTGATGAAAAGCAGTCGTCACATTAATCAATACAACGTCATGAGCTCTGCTTAGTTTTTTGCGCAGGCTTGTATACACTCCAATAGTCTCTCATTCGCAATTTGACAAGCACTTGATAATGCCTCAAATTTCACAACGGCATCCCCATTGTGGCCGAAATGCACCATGAAAAAATCCATACCATTTCAGTCCTGGAGTGCTGAGTTGTGTCCTTCTCCCTGAGTGTGCTGTACAATCCGAAGCGACTTTACCTCACATGGCTCTCCGTCAGGTGATCGGGTCTTTCTCACAGGCTACAAGTGAATACAGACACATCGGGGACGCAACTGCGTGTGTCCTTATCCAATTCCGAGGTGCATATTGAAGATATTGGAAGAACTGTCCACATTTACTTTTCGTCAGCTAACAAGATGAGTAGGCCTAACAAACAGCAAAAGCACTAGCCTATGTCAATCTACTATCCCCCATAATACATGTCAACCTATTCTATTCTGTGCGAGAAATAAATATTCAAAACATAGTCTGGGACAGTTGTGGGATGCAATAGATCCCAAATTAATACAACCACCAGCATACAAAAAAAGTTTTTATGCAATGTGGCTGATGCAACAGATCAGAACGTATAGCTTACATTTTTGTTAAACTATTAGGCTATTTCTTCACATTATAAGCGCAGCGATGCACACATGGTAGTAGGCTATACACGTGAATGTTCCATTAGCGGGAAACAAAAGTGACGACAAATGCATTATGCATGTAATGCTTTCATTTTAAAGGTGCATTTTTATGGGGAAAATTATCTTCCTCAAACTTGAAACTGTTCTTGATTTAATAATGTCTTCACATATACTAAATGATATATGTGTGACATTTGTTTTGATTTAGAATGGACGAGTATCATGCACCTGTATCGAAAAAGGGGCAGCGGGAAAAAATACATGTCATCTATGCACTTAAATAGCGAATGGAGGACGCTTTTCCCAGTGGTTTATTTTCATGCCAGCCAGGTAGGCTAAACGACTGTTGTAAATATAAGCAATGCGCTTAATAGTAGGAAAGTTGAGAAATAAATATAGTAGGACTAGCCTATAGAAAGATGATGGGCTCCTCATCTTTTATTAGCGGTCATCACTCTGTTTTCTCCCACAATTGCATAGCCTATAGAAATGCTCATGGATTCTCATGAAGTGCTTGATTAGATTTTCGAAAACATTTTCTTTGATGTCAGAGTGATTAGAGGGACAATAGAGTGCTAAGTACCAGGCAGTTAGCAAGTTTGGTAGGCTACTAATGACCATCAGCAGCATCAGAGCTTGGATAAACCTAATTACCGTCACTTAACAATCATGTGGAATTTGACTGGTTTCATGACTTGTGACGGTAATACGTTCACCACAACAGCCCTACACACAACAGGGGTCAAAGGTCACACAACTAGATCGCTGGAGGTCAGGAGAGGGCAGTGCGATTACTCAAGCAAAGATCATGGAAGTGTTTGGGTCATGAGTTTAGCAAACAACAATTACTAAACCAGTATGGATTATCAGATTTGATTTAATAGATTTTAAGCATTGATGAGTTCAAATGAGATGTAAATCAGAGTAAGTAAACGATTGATTTCTATCCTTTGTTCTTGTTGTTTTTCATAGGCTACAGACAGAGAGAATGACTCCATCACGTACCAGATTTTGAGTGGGGATATTCAGCAAGTCTTCAACCTCTCTAAAACGTAAGATGGATGGATGATAATGAGAAATATGAAAGTGGTTAGTATGAGTAATGACTGTGCATTTTTTAAAAAACCTTTCTAGGGTAGGGGGCAGTATTTTGAAGTTTGGATGACAAACATGCCCAAAGTAAACTGCCTGTTATTTAGGCCCAGAAGCTAGGATATGCATATGCATGGTAGTATTGGATAGAAAACACTCTGAAGTTTCTAAAACTCTTCAACTAATGTCTGTGAGTATAACAGAACTGATATGGCAGGTGAAAACCCGTGGAAAATCCATCCAGGTTGTGGGATTTTTTTTGATGTGAGTTGTTTTCCATTGAAAGCCTATTGACTATTTTATGGGTTAGGGCCCAGACTGCAGTTCCTATGGCTTCCACTAGATGTCAACAGTCTTTAGACATGTTTTCAGGCTTGTATTTCGAAAAACGACGAGTAAAAATACCTTTTGGTCAGAGGACAGGGGAAGAATGCAGAGCTGCGTTGTGTGCATGACCGATAGCGCGCCATTTGTTGTTTTTCTTTTCTATTGAAGACACTATTGTCCGTTTGAAATATTATTGATTATTTAGACAATAGACAACCTGAAGGATTAATTATAAACATCGTTTGACATGTTTCAACAAACTTTACTGGTACTATTAGAATGTATTCGTCTGCATGTTTTGACCGCACTGGAGCCAGTGGATTACTAAACAAAATGCGCCAACAAAACTGAGTTTTTGGGACATAATGAGGGACTTTATCGAACAAAACAAACATTTATTGTGTAACAGGAAGACTTGTTAGTGCAACCATATGAAGATCATCAAAGGTAAGTGATTCATTTTATCGTTATTTCTGACTTTTGTAACTCCTCTACTTGGCTGGAAAATGTTTGCATGCTTTTGTAAGCGGGGCGCTGTCCTCAGAAAATCACATGGTATGCTTTCGCCGTAAAGCCTTTTTGAAATCTGACACAGCGGCTGGATTAACCAGAAGTTACTCTTTAAATATATAGATATCATAACTGTCACTAATTAATCAATTCCTCATATCAGTCTCATTCTGAACGTTGTAAATCTGCACAAACCCAGGTCTCACTGATTTCGTACCAATCAAATTGATTTGATTATTTATTTACTAACACTAAATGATAACATAGGATATACACACACACTGTATAAGTTATTGATTGGGAGCTTAATACGATGACAACAAATCCCTAGTGGACTAACACAGTATGACACTTGTTACACAAGATGGAGATTTAAAAAGAGAGAGCGAAAGAGAAGCAACACTTCTCACAATAAACCTAATAGCATTCGCAATAACCCTAATAGCACTCGCAATAACCCTAATACATTGCCCCGAACCGCCGCCATTATGGGTAAGAAGTAATGCATGTATTTAAGTGTTGAATGTCTTCATCGGGTATCTCTGTTGGGCCCAGGCCTTCGTGGGCAGGGTTCCGCTTGGTGAGGAGGGTCCGATTGGGCTTTCTTATTTCGGATTGGCCTTCTCCTTTGTTCTCTGGTGTAAGTCTCTGATTTTCCGCAATGTCCTTCTTAGTTGTCTGTTTACTTGCACTCGTTCTGGAAGAGTGGTCTCCTGAGGACTGCTAATCAGCTGTGTTGATGATCCCAGAGTGGTGATGAAAGCAGTGTAGGACACGATGATTTGAAGAGAATAACCGGATCGTTCTACTTACATTCACGTTCTTAGATACAGTACTTAGAACAGCTACTCAACTATAGCATTGATTGTTAAGAGGTTATTTGATCTTTTTCAACCTCGTGTTGCGTTCGGGGTCGTGACTATCGTAGACCTCGCTGCAGCTGTGATCCGTTTTAGTCTGATATGTTAATTCTTAACTCACACTTTTTATATCCATGGGTAAAACGGGGCGCTTTTGTCATTCTCACACGCTTCTCACACGCTCTCTGGGCTCCCTGGGACGTGGCTAGTTACGAGGCAAGGTATCAGAATTACTATGATCTTGTTAGAGAACTAAAGTCACAATCCTATCGTCACAATTTTTTTTCTTTATCCTTGATATTTTCACTCACAGGAGAGTCATGACAGTGGTTCTCAACTGGTTTTGCCTGGGGACCCAAAATTGACAATGACAATTGAGTCACGACCCAATATTATGGACTGTTGTTGATTACATTTTATAATGTTGTATTGCAGCTGCCTTCTTGGGCAGGTTTCACTTGCAAAATAGACTCTCAATTATGGTAATAAAGAAAATCATTACACATCCAAATTAACTGAGAAAACATTTATTTTCCATTCAAGAGAATAAAACATTTAATTAGGCAACCAGTTCAGGAGTGGGGTGTAATAAATTATCAGACTCAAAACATGACATCAAAACCAGTCCAATAACGTTAATGAACAGTAACACATACCAGTCCAATAATGTCAATGAACAGTAACACATACCAGTATTTAAAATAGAAAAAACAACAATCATAGGGAATTATTAATCATCAATTATCATGCCAATAGTTTCACCACCCTGAGAAGATCTTACCCGTAATACATCATTGATGGATGCTTCTCCCCGTCACGGCTGCCATGGTTGCCCTTAGTTTGAAAATGTAATCCGGAGACAGGTGTTTTCTCCATCTCCTTAGCTATCATACACTAATTCCACTCATTTCAAAACTGGTCCTCCAGAACGTGGATCAACACTTACACAGTTCTAATACGCGATGTAATACATTTTAAAAATGTGTTACACAGTTTTGCCCCGCACATTGTATCGGTACCCCCCTGTATATAGTCTCATTATTGATATTTCAATGCTGCTCTTTAAATCATTTTTACTTTTATCTCTTATTATTATCTGTATTTTTTTTAAACTATTGTTGGTTAGGGGCTCGTAAGTAAGCATTTCACTGTATTCATCACAAGTGACTAATAAAATTTGATTAGATTTTTGGTTTGACATACTGACCAGCTCAAATAGACAGAAGCGTGCTGGCAGACCAATCTGAACTCATCTCTCGACATGTCCAGCCCAGTCATTATCTCAGCCAATCATGGCTAGCGGGAAGGTTGCTGGCTTTTTCTGTGGCTAAACCAACAAGGCTTGTAATTCAACTATTTTATTCGTATTTACAGATGGCATACAAGTTTGTTATTAACCTCTAACGAGCCTCTACCCCGGGTCCGGGATCACCCCCCACCCCCCCACACACTGATTAGCATAGCTAGCATAGCTTCACAAGTAGATAGTAGCATCTAAATATCATTAAATCACAAGTCCAAGACACCAGATGAAAGATACAGATCTTGTGAATAAAGCCACCATTCCAGATTTTTAAAATGTTTTACAGGGAAGACAAAATATGTAAATCTATTAGCTAAACACGTTAGCAAAATACACCACTATTCTAACTCCATCAGTTTCTTACTCCTTCAGGTGCTATCACCAATTCGGCTAAACTAAGATATTGATAGCCACTAACCAAGAAAAAACCTCCTCAGATGACAGTCTGATAACATATTCATGGTATAGGATAGTTTTTGTTAGAAAAAAGTGCATATTTCAGGTAGAKATCACAGTTCTACATTGCAGCTGCAATCTGAAATAGCGTTGGAAGCAGCCGGAATAATTACTGAGACCGACGTCAATTACCAAAAGAATCATCCTAAAACACTTCAGAAAAATAGACAGCCTACAGCAATCGAAAGACACAGATCTTGTGAATCCAGAGAATATTTCWGATTTTCTAAGTGTTTTACAGCGAAAACACAATATAGCATTATATGAGCGTACCACAATAGCCAGAATCACAACCGCATTTACCAGCTGTAAATGTTAGCGATCGTAACAACCCAACAAAAGATATATAATTTGACTAACCTTGATATACTTCATCAGATGACAGACCTGTAACATCATATTACACAATGCATATAGCTTTTGTTCGAAAGTGTGCATATTTAGCAGCACAAATCGTGGTTATACTATGTAATCACTACAAACATTGCATGTATTCTGGCCGGCGCCATTTTGGATTAGCGCCTATTCTTATAAAAATACTATTCATAAACTTGACTAAAAAATATAAGTTGGACAACAATCGAAAGATAAATTAGTTCTTAATGCAATCGCTATGTTAGATTTTTAAAATRAACYTTACTAGACATATAGTGTGCGTTGCAGCCAGACCAGTGCCTGCAAAAGTGGCGCGCAAACACTATGACATTTTTCCACATAAATACATAATAACATCATAAATAGTTCCTACTTTTGGACGAGCTTCCATCAGTATCTTGGGCAATGTGTCTTTTCTTCAAAAGAATAGTTGCTTTGTTGTAAAACGTCCTCTTCACCTTTGGAACTAGCTGCTACCATTAGCTATGTCGCACACACATGTCCAAATCCTCAAACTAGATACAAAGGAAATTCAGAAAAATAGCACTATACTCGCATAAACTGATATAAATCGGTTTCAAATAACATCGTTATGATGTTTCTAACACCTATATTTAATTAAATTACAGACGGATACATCTCTGGTCGATAACTGAGCGTTCCAAAATTTCATCCTGACTTCTTGCGAGGCGCCATGACGAACGAGACAAAGAAAGGTACTCTCGTTCCATCCGGCTTTATAACCTCGGACAGCTACGCAGACAGACCATTCCACTTCTCATTGGTTACTGACATCCAGGGGAAGGCGGGTGCAGTTCAATTCCAGCCATAGGATATACACAGGCTTTAAAACTGAACCCAGATCAGAGGATAATTCTCAGACCTTCGCAAGTCATGTCAGGATTTTTGCTGTAGAGGGAGTTCTGGGTCACCCACAGACATAATTAAAACGGTTTTAGAAACTAGACAGTGTTTTCTATCCAATATTAGTAAGGATATGSATATTGTACGATCAAGAATTGAGCAATAGGCCGTTTAATTTGGAGACCAAAATATGCTAATGCGGAACAGCACCCCCTATAGTTGCAAGAAGTTAAGGCACATGGAAGTTCACATGCTCCAGAAGGCATTTCTGCAATAAAAATGCATTTTGATTTAAAAAAAGTTTACATTCAAATGTCTCTACTGTGAAGTAGTGAACCGCGACATACGCCTAGTTTCCTGAAACGGGTCACATTTCTGCGCAGGAATGTGCACAGTTTAGAGGGAACATTGGTCTTAAGTACACCAGCTGATCCACCTCATTGTCCTAAGCAGATTTGTTTTTACTATTGCTGTTCAATCCTGCTGTAATAAATGATGGCCAGTTCAGTTTACTGCTCTCTCTCTCTCGCTGTCTCTCTCCTCTTCACAGCGCTGCCTGCAAACAGTAAACTGCAACAAAACTCTGTAAATTAAGGATTCCGCCTCCTTATGATAGAAATGAGTCACCAAGGACTCTTGTAATTTTAAAGAGGATTTATTTTGTATGTTCCTTTCTGTAAATCCAAAACAGGTTAGGTGTTGGTTTTGTACACTATTGTGTTTTTTACCTTTGGCATTCCCTTGATAAGTCATATCCAGGTGTTATAGGGATTTGTGTGTGTTTCTCAGTGTAGAGTCTAGACTGAAAAGAAACAGTTTCCAATTTTAGAACCCACACCCATCCCTTTACACATGTTCACTCCCCCTCGCTGACGTGAAAGTATTAGATAAGTCCCTGCAATATGATGGAAAGCTTAGCTCACTAGAGGGACTTGTGGACTTATACCATAATGTAGCTTATCCAGTCATCGAAGAGTCACTGGGGAGGGAACTAACGAGGACAGTGACAGGAAAGTAAGTTATCCGATTAGAATCCCCAAATTCTGTCTGGATGGAGATTAACTTCTCACGAGTCACCATCCCGGATCGGGGAGCACCCTCATCAGTAAAAAAGCTGACTAGCATAGCCTAGCATAGCGCCACAAGTAAATACTAGCATCTAAATATCATGAAATCACAAGTCCAAGACACCAGATGAAAGATACACATCTTGTGAATCCAGCCATCATTTCCGATTTTTAAAATGTTTTACAGGGAAAACACAATATGTATTTCTATTAGCTAACCACGATAGCAAAAGACCCAACCGCATATTTCCACAATTTTTTTTACTGCATAGGTAGCTATCACAAATTCGACCAAATAAAGATATAAATAGTCACTAACCAAGAAACAACTTCATCAGATGACAGTCTGATAACATATTTATTGTATAGCATATGTTTTGTTCGAAAAATMTGCATATTTCAGGTATAAATCATAGTTTTACATTGCAGCCACCATCACAAAATCTCACCAAAGCAGCTAGAATAACTACAGAGACCAACGTGAATTACCTAAATACTCATCATAAAACATTTATGAAAAATACACAGTGTACAGCAAATGAAAGACAAACATCTTGTGAATCCAGCCAATATTTCAGATTTTTTAAGTGTTTTACAGCGAAAACACAATATAGCATTATATTAGCTTACTACAATAGCCTACCACACAGCCACATTCAATCAAGGAACGTTAGCGATAGCGAATAAACCAGCAAAAGATATTAATTTTTTCACTAACCTTCTCAAACTTCATCAGATGACAGTCCTATAACATCATATTACACAATACATATATGGTTTGTTCGAAAATGTGCATATTTAGCGGTACAATCCTGATGGATGTAATACAGTATGAATTTAGCTGTTTACTAATGCTGCTGTGTGTTGTTGTCTCTCCCTCTACAGGATAGGCCTGCTGCTTCTGGGAAAGCCCCTAGACAGGGAGACCACTGACCAGTATCGTCTCATTGTCACTGCCTCTGATGGCAACCTAGGAGGGGTGAGAAACTTTATTCAGAGTTTAAATTGATTGATGGATGGATGGATGGTTTTATTGATTGATATCAATGTGCAGGTCTGACTTTCTATGATTCATACAAAGGTCACAGTCAGGATACAGGGGCCGCTTGCACCAGTTGGGCTCCGCTGTAAAATGTGCTCTAAGCAGGACCTACAAATGTGACCTGTTGCACCATATGGGCGTAGGCCCTTCTATGAGCTCTAAGCAGGACCTAAAAATTGTACCTCTCGCACCACATGGGCGTGAGCCCTTCTATGAGCTATAAATTCTACGCTTAGTAGGGAGCAGGCATACACTCTTAGAAAAAAAAGGTGATGTCTAGAACCTAAAAGGGTACTTTGGCTGTCCCCATAGCAATCGATATTTTCAAAATCATGTGTCTCGAGTTCATATTTCACAACCTCTGCAGGCTTTATCAATTGCATGTGTGTGAGTCAATAGCAATAACAAATAATCATCTATAAGTCTATGCTAGGTAAAGCTCCGCCTTATCTCAGCTCACTGGTCACAATAACAACACCTACCCGTAGCACACGCTCCAGCAGGTATATCTCACTGGTCATCCCCAAAGCCAACACCTCCTTTGGCCACCTTTCCTTGTTCTCTGCTGCCAGTGACTGGAACGAATTGCAAAAATCGCTGAAGCTGGAGACTTACATTTCCCTTACTAACTTTAAACATCAGCTATCTGAGCAGCTAACCGATCGCTGCAGCTGTACATAGTCCATCTGTAAATAGCTCATCCAATCTACCTACCTCATCCCCATATTGTTTTTATTTACTTTGCTGCTCTTTTGCACACCAGTATCATTACTTACACACCATCATCTGCTCATCATCATCTGCTCATCTATCACTCCAGTGTTAATCTGCTAAATTGTAATTACTTTGCTACTATGGCCTATTTATTGCCTTACCACCTCATGCCATTTACACACACTGTATATAGACTTTTTTTTCTATAGTGTTATTGACTGTACGCTTGTTTTTTCCATGTGTAACTGTGTTGTTTCTGTCGCACTGCTTTGCTTTATCTTGGCAAGGTCGCAGTTGTAAATGAGAACTTGTTCTCAACTAGCTTACCTGCTTAAATAAAGTTTAATAAAAATTTTAAATGTTAAAAAATAGACTAGGCCTCCACTTGATTTAGGACACATTAGCAAAATAAATGTCAGCAAATATTGTAGATGAGCTATCACTTCCACTTAATTGCCCAGCCAGAGATTAATTAACCAAATATACAGACAGAAATTCAGTTAAACAAAACCACATTGATTGACTACGCTCTCAGACACGTCATTGGATTTTGGTTGGGAGTAGGCTATGCCTACTACGCGAGTGAACAGAAAAAATATCCAATTGTTATCATAACATGCTAGAAAAGAATTCTGATCAGTGCTAGATGCGCCAACTAGACTAAATATGGTGATGAGCACACCTTAACATAGCTAACCGTTTCCCAGTAATTGTAACCAAATATCTAAAGATTCGGTGAATACCAAAATCTGACATTGATTTATCAAAACGTGTCTCCACGCTTGTCTCAAAGCAGAAAAAAAGAAACAGGCGACCTTCCTAACTCAGTTGTCGGAGAGGAAGGAAACTATTCAGGGATTTCACCATGAGGCCAATGATGACTTTAAAACAGTTACTGAGTTTAATGGCTGTGATAGGAGAAAACTGAGGATGGATCAACAACATTGTAGTTACTCTACAATACTAACGTAAATAACAGAGTGAAAAGAAGGAAGCCTGTAGAGAATAAAAATATTCCAGAACATGCATCCTGTTTGCAATAAGGCAGTAAAGTAATACTACAAAAAAATGTGTCAAAGAATATTTTTTTTCTTCCTGAATTCAAAGTGTTATGTTGGGGGCAAATCCAAGAGTACTACTCTTCATATTTTCAAGCATGGTGGTGGCTGCATCATGTTATGGGTATGCTTGTCATCGGCAAGGACTATGGAGTTTTTTGGGGGGGGAGTAAAAATAAACAGAATAGAGCTAAGCACAGGCTAATCGTGGAGGAAAACAGGGCTCAGTCTGTTCTTGGAGATGGGGAAAGGGCCGATAAAGCGGGGGGAAAAATTTGCGGGACTCCAACCGGAGGGGCAGGTTACAGTATCCTGGCTTACCCCCTCTCAGCACTCACCTCTCCCAAGGTTTCCTTCATGGGGTCGCCAGCAGCTGACCAGGCGTTCTCGAACCTCAAATGTCGATTCACTACAGCCCCCATCTTAGTCCATCTGGACCCGTTCCGTCAGTTTGTGGTGGAGGTCGACACCTCAGATGTCGGAGTGGGTGCCGTCCTGTCCCAGCGTTCTTCCCAGGACCAAAAGCTCCACCCCTGCGCTATCCCTCTCCCATCGTCTTACCCCTGCTGAGATGTGGGAAATCGAGAACTCCTCACCGTCAAGATGGCGTTGGAGGAGTGGAGGCACTGGTTGGAAGGGGAAGAACACCCATTCTTAGTGTGGACTGACCATAAGAACCTGGAATATCTCCGCACCGCCAAGTGCCTCAACTCTAGGCAGGCTCGTTGGGCCGTGTAGTTCACCCGGTTCAATTTCACTCTCTCCTACCGCCCGGGGTCCAAGAACATGAAGCCGTACGCACTTTCACTGTTGTATTGCCCTGCTGCTACTCTGTCTGACCCCGAGACCATCCTCCCTACCTCCTGTCTAGCGGATGCAGTCATCTGGGGTATAGAGAGCATAGTCCATAAGGCTAACCGGATGTTTGTCCCGGACTCTGCCCGTTCCCCAGTCCTGGAACAGGCACATTCCTCCAAACTGACCTGTCATCCAGGCTCCCGTTGTGCACTGCCTGGGCCAATTGTGCACCGCCTTATGGGACTCCCAATCACAGCCAGTTATGACACAGCCCGGGATCGAACCTGGGTCTGTAGTAATGCCTCTAGCACTGCGATGCAGTGCCTTAGACCGCTGCGCCCCTCGGGAGGCCCCTCTAATTAATAATTATGTTGTGGATGATGTATTAAACCACTCAGACACATCAAATATGCAGTCGTCTTTCTGAACTGAGCTGCAGGACAGGAAGGAAACTTCTTAGGGATGTCACCATGAGACCATTGGTGGTTTTATAATAGCTAAAGAGTTCAATGGCTGTGATGGGAGAAAACTGAGGATGGATCAACTACATTGTAGTGACTCCACAATGGAGACCTAAATGACAGAGTGAACGGAAGAATGACAGTAGGCCAAATTAAAATATTCCAAAACATGCATATGTATGCAACAAGGCACTCAAGTAATACTGCAAAGGAATATAATTTTTGGACTAAATCCAACACAACACATCACTGAATAACTTCATCGCTATTTTCAAGCATGGTGGTGGCTGCATCATGGTATGGGCATGCTTGACATCGGCAAAACTGGGGAGTTTCTCAGGATAAAAAGAAACGGGATTTAGCTAAGCACAGGCAAAATCCTAGGGGAAAAACTGCTGTAGTCTGATACACTGAGAGAGGAATTCACCTTTCTGCAGTAAAATAACATAAAGCCAAATCCTGTGTAGTAAGTTAGTGTTGACTTAAATTTGCTTAAAAATATATGTTGCAAGACTTGTACATTGCTGTCTAGCCATGATCCCCAACACCTTGACAGATAATTAATATATTTTTTTATAATAATGGGCCAATATTGCACAATACAGGTGTGCAAAGCTCTTATGAGACTTAACCAAGATTCTCACAGCTGTAATCACTGCCAAAGGTGTTTCTAACATGTATTGACCCTTGGGGGTGAATACTTATCTAATCAACGTATATTAGTGTTTTACTTTCATTCATCTTTAAAACATCTTTTTTTTAAATCCAAGTTGACTTTACAGAGTATATTGTGCAGATCGTTGACTAGAAATTACAATTAAATCAATTGTAATCCCACATTGTATCACAATGAAATTATGAAATTCAAGGGGGAGTGTAGATTTTCTATAGGCACTGTATGTAGCCGATCAGTGTATGGGCCCTAAAACGTTTGGTTTAAACGTTAGTTCAGAACAGTGGATTTCATTTTTAATTGCGTCCACTCAGTCATTAATCCCCAAGAAATGTTGGATTTAAAATGACGAAGTGAAGGAAATGCAACTGTTAAATGTCAAACTGCTATTATGGAACGTCCTGCTTCAGTACTACTCCACATTGAACGACAGACAGAGGATGGCTACATTACAGGCACATTGATGTTTTACAGTTGTCATGTGTTGCTCATATGGTAAGTACATATTTGTTGCATAAGAAATATAAGGAAAGCTATTACTGCCACCAGTACAGGCATTGTGAAAAACACAAGGCTCATCGTCAATCAATTACGTGGTAAGTTATCCTTTGGCTGCTTCTGCTGCTCGCGAGTGATGTAGTGATGTCCTGTTCCGTAGGTTTTTTTTGCTATCCCTACCACTAGTTGCTCCATTTTCGAAAGAAACCCCCCCCACTGAAGGACATTCGGAAACGAGGGGGAAGGCTAAGGGGGGCTATTGAGATTGAGCCTTCCTTTATTGAATCAGAGCTAACCTCAATTGGCCAAATTTGCCTGGTGATGTTAGTTATCCCCCCTTTAAGAATGTGTTTACAAAGGCTTCAACGGTATAATATAACTGGGCTAACTGTACATACGCAGATGTATGAGCAACATCAGCAAGAATACAGGCCTTAAATGTAGCTCAAACATCCTATTACTCCCAACTGAACAGCAACGGCAGTGGTAACTCCTGGGTGCTGTTCTCTACTGTGAACAAGCTCTTCCAACCCGTGAACAATTCTGCTACCTCAGCCTCCCCAGAACGTTGCAATCAAAACCGTGCTTCTTCCAAAGCAAAATTGAAAACATCAACAACACTATCCTGTCCTCTCCAGTCTCAGTATTTGACCTACCCAGTCCTAAGCTCACTGAGTCAAGGTTTTCCACCTTCATCACTGTCACTGCAGCTGATGAGGCCCACCACTTGCTCACTTGACCCTATCCCCACCTCCCATGTCAAGACCTGCTTTCCTGCTCTGGAGCCTTTCTTCACAGAAAGTCCCTCATCACTGGATATGCCCCACCAGTACTTAAAAAGCCTGGATCTGACCCTGACAACCTCCAGAACTACAGGCTTATTTTCAACATGCCCCGAGTAAGCTCGTCGAATGCACAGTTTCTAGCCAACTCCAACTCCAAAACCATCTGACCACTCGCAACCTACTTGAGCCATCCAGTCGGATTTCAGAGCTAGACACAGCACAGAGACTACCCTGGTAAGGTCCACCAATTGCCTCCTTATGAATGCTGACTCTGGGGCTGCCAGCATCCTCATACTTCTGGACCTCAGTGCAGCATTCAACAGGGTCAGCCACGCCATCCTACTGGACCACATGGAGAAGCACCTGGACTTGTCAGACACTGTCCTGGACTGGTTCAGGTCCTATCTCATTGATTGCTACCAGTTTGTAGCTATCGGCCCTAGTAGGTCAGACACAGTTGGCGGCCCGACGGGTGGAGGACGTCCGGGGGGGGATGGGTCCAGGTGAGGAGGAGGATTATTTAAAATACTGTTTGTGAAGTAGTAGGGTTCAGATGTTTTCGGAAGATGGGCAGGGACTCTGCTGTCCTAGCTTCAGGGGGAAGCTGGTTCCACCATTGGGGTGCCAGGACAGAGAAGAGCTTGGACTGGGCTGAGTGGGAGCTGCCCTCCCGTAGGGGTGGGAGGGCCAAGAGAACTGAGGAGGCAGAACGGAGTGCTCGGGTTGTGGTGAAGGATTTGAGCATAGCCTGAAGGTAGCGAGGGGCAGTTCCTCTTGCTGTTCCGTAGATAAGTACCATGTTCTTGTAGTGGATGCGAGCTTCGACTTGAAGCCAGTGGATTGTGCGGCGAAGCAGGTGACATGAGACAACTTGGGAAGGTTGAAAACCAGGCTGGCTTTAGCATTCTGGATAAATTGCAAGGGTTTGATGTAACAAGCGGGGAGCCAGCCAACAACGAGTTGCAGTAATCCAGACTGGAGAGGAAAAGTGCCTGGATTAGGATCTGCGCCACTTCCTGTGTGAGGTAGGGTCATACTCTACGGATGTTGTAGAGCATAAATCTGCAGGAGCGGGTCACTGCTTTGATGTTTGCAGAGAACGACAGGGTGTTGTCCAGGTTCAGTTCTGTCTCGTTGAGTTTGAGGTGGTGGGCCGACGTCCAAGTCGAGATATCTGTCATGCACTCAGAGATGCGTGCGTGTTGCCACCTGGGTGTCAGAAAGGGGGAAGGAGAAAGTCGTTGAGTGTCATCCGCATAAACATGATAGGAGAGATCATGCGGGGATATGACGGAGCCGAGTGACTTAGTGTATAAAGAGAAGAAGAGAGGGCCTAGAACCGAGCCCTGGGGGACACCAGTAGTGAGAGTACGTGGTGCAGACACAGATCCTCTCCACGTCAGCTGGTAGGAGCGGCCTGCCTGGTAGGATGCAATCCAAGAGTGTGCATAGCCTGAGACGCCCAACCCTGAGAGGGTGGAGAGGAGGATCTGATGGTTCAGGTTGTCAAAGGCAGCAGATAGATCTAGGAGGAAGAGAACAGAGGATAGAGAGTCAGCTTTTGCAGTGTGGAGAGGCTCTGTGACACAGAGAATAGCAGTCTCAGTTGAGTGACCCTTTTGAAGCCTGACGTTTTTGTGAGAAGACTGATTTTCGGGATGTCTCATGGTCTGACAAACACCGCTCTAGCTCTACCACCTTTCACTGCAGATATATGTACAAAAGTGTGGGAACACGACTTCAAATTAGTAGATTTGGCTATTTCAGCTACACCGTTGCTGACAGGTGCATAAAATCGAGCATACAACCAGCCATGTAATCTCCATAGACATACATTGGCAGTATAATGGCCTTACTGAAGAGCTCAGTGACTTTCAATGTGGCAACGTCATAGGATGCCACCTTTCCAACAAACCAGTTCGTCAAATTTCATCCCTGCTAGAGCTGCCCCGGTCAAATGTTGCTGCTTTTATTGTGAAGTAGAAACATCTAGGAGCAACAACGGCTTAGCTTTCGAAGTGGTTGGCCACACAAGCTCACAGAAGGGGTCCTCCGAGTGTTGAAATACGTAGTGTGTAAAAATGGTCTGTTCTCGGTTGCAACACTCACAACCGAGGTCCAAACTGCTTCTGGAAGCAACGTGAGCACAAGAACTGTTCGTCAGGAGCTTAATGAAATGGGTTTCCATGGCAGAGCAGCCGCACACATACCTAAAATCTGGACTTTGGAGCAGTGGAAATGCGTTGTCTGGAGGGATGAATCACGCTTCACCATCTGGCAGTCCGACGGACAAATCTGCATTTGGCGGATGCCATGAGAACGCTACCTGATGCATAGTGGCAACTGTAAAGTTTGGTGGAGGAGGAATAATGGTCTGGGGCTGTTTTTCATGGTTTGGGCTTGGCCCCTTAGTTCCAGTAAAGGGACATCTTAACGCTACAGCATACAATTACATTCTAGATGATTCTGTGCGTCCAACTTTGTGGCAACAGTTTGGGGAAAGCCCTTTCCTGTTTCACCATGACAATGCCCCCGTACACAAAGCAAGATCCATACAGAAATGGTTTGTCAAGATTTTTGTGGAAGAACTTGACTGGCCTGACCTCAACCCCATCGAACACATTTGGGATGAATTGGAACGCCGACTGCGAGCCAGGCCTGATCGGCCAACATCAGTGACCGACCTCACTAATGCTCGTGGCTGAATGGATGCAAGTCCCCGCAGCAATTTTCCAACGTCTAGTGGAAAACCTTCCCAGGAGAGTGGAGGCTGTTAGAGCAGCAAAGGTGGGACCAACTCCATATTAATGCCCATGATTTTGGAATGAGATGTTCGACGAGCAGGTGTCCATATAATTTTTGTCATGTAGTGTATGTAGGGGAATCACGAGGGGGGTCCAGCTCTCACCCTGTCAGGTTCCCATGGTTACACAAGTTCTGTTATAATTACAGAACCCTTGGGCACCTCACATCACATCTCTCTCTCATTCTCTCTCTCTTTCCCTGTCATTCTTTCCTGATGCGCTCTCTTTGTCTACCCTCTCTCTATCTCACTTGTCAATCTCTCCCACTCTACATATCTAAACCCATCATCTCCGCCTCAACTATATATCACTCTATTAGACCTCTTCTTGTGTTTCTCTCGTGTAGTGTATGTAGGGGAATCACAAGGGGGGGCTGCTCTCTCCCTGTCAGGTTCCCATGGTTACACAAGTTCTGTTATAATTACAGAACCCTTGGGCACCTCAAATCACATCTCTCTATCTATCTCTTTCTCTCTCTCTCGCTCTGTCATTCTTTCATGATGCTCCCTCTTTGTCTACCCTCTCACTAGTCAATTGCACACAATCTCTCCCACTCTATATATATCGAACACTATAATCTCCTCAACTGTATTTCACTTTATTACACCTGATGGGTTGCAGGGGCAGCCAGTAATTGTCCTGCTCCCATGGGGACTCCATCATAATAGACACACACAAGCTCACATGTTTGCAAGTCCACACCCGTACATGCACACGAGTGGTGGGAAAAGTACTAAATTGTCATGCTTGAGTAAAAGTAAAGATACCTTAATAGAAAATGACTTAAGTAAAAGTCACCCAGTAAAAAAATACTTGAGAAAAAGTCTAAAGTATTTGTTTTTAAGAATACTTAAGTATCAAAAGTAAAAATCTTTTCAAATTCCTTATATTAAGCAAACCAGGCGGCACAATTTTGTTTTCTTTCTTTTTGACGGATAACCAGGGGCATACTCCAACACTCAGACATAATTTACAAATAAAGAATTTGTGTTTCGTGAGTCTGCCAGATCAGATGCAGTAGGGATGACCAGGGATGTTCTCTTGATTAGTTTGTGAATTGGATCATTTTCCTGTCAAAATGTAACGAGTACTTTTGGGTGTCAGGGAAAAAATATGTAGTGAAGTATAAGTTGCCAAAAATATAAAGAGTAAAGTAAAGTACAGATACCCCCAAATAGTAGTACCTCTTCTCTAGGTTCATCTCTCTGTAGGTGATGTTCTTGTTATGGAAGGTTTGGGAATCGCTTCCTTTTAGGTGGTTGTAGAATTTAACGGCTCTTTTCTGGATTTTGATAATTAGTGGGTATCGGTAATTCTGCTCTGCATGCATTATTTGGTGTTCTACGTTGTACACGGAGGATATTTTGCAGAATTCTGCATGCAGAGTCTCAATTTGGTGTTTGTCCCATTTTGTGAAATCTTGGTTGGTGAGCGGACCCCAGACCTCACAACCATAAAGGGCAATGGGCTCTATGACTGATTCAAGTATTTTTATTCAGATCCTAATTGGTATGTTGAAATTTATGTTCCTTTTGATGGAATAGAAGGCCCTTCTTGCCTTGTCTCTCAGATGGTTCACAGCTTTGTTGAAGTTACCTGTGGTGCTGATGTTTAGGTCGAGGTATGTATAGTTCTTTGTGTGCTCTAGGGCAACGTGTCTAGATGGAATTTGTGGTCCTGGCGACTGGACCTTTTTTGGAACACCATTATTTTGGTCTTACTGAGATTACTGTCAGGGCCCAGGTCTGACAGAATCTGTGCAGAAGATCTAGGTGCTGCTGTAGGCCCTCCTTGGTTGGTGACAGAAGCACCAGATCATCAGCAAACAGTAGACATTTGACTTCGGATTCTAGTAGGGTGAGACCGGTGCTGCAGACTTTTCTAGTGCCCGCGCCAATTCGTTGATATATATGTTGAAGAGGGTGGGGCTTAAGCTGCATCCCTGTCTCACCCCACGACCCTGTGTGGAAGAAAGTGTGTGTTTTTTTGCCAATTTTAACCGCACACTTGCTGTTTGTGTACATGGATTTTATAATGTCGTATGTTTTACCCCCAACACCACTTTCCATCAATTTGTATAGCAGACCCTCATGCCAAATTGAGTCGAAGGCTTTTTTGAAATCAACAAAGCATGAGAAGACTTTGCCTTTGTTTTGGTTTGTTTGGTTGTCAATTAGGGTGGTAGGGTGAATACATGGTCGTTGTACGTAATTTGGTAAAAAGCCAATTTGACATTTGCTCAGTACATTGTTTTCATTGAGGAAATGTACGAGTCTGCTGTTAATGATAATGCAGAGTATTTTCCCAAGGTTACTGTTGACGCATATTCCACGGTAGTTATTGGGGTCAAATTTGTCTCCATTTTTGTGGATTGGGGTGATCAGTCCTTGGTTCCAAATATTGGGGAAGATGCCAGAGCTAAGGATGATGTTAAAGAGTTTAGTATAGCCAATTGGAATTTGTTGTCTGTATATTTGATCATTTCATTAAGGATACCATCAACACCACAGGCCTTTTTGGGTTGGAGGGTTTTTATTTTGTCCTGTAACTCATTCAAGGTAATTGGAGAATCCAGTGGTTCTGTAGTCTTTAATAGTTGATTCTAGGATTTGTATTTGATCATGTATATGTTTTTGCTCTTTATTCTTTGTTATAGAGCCAAAAAGATTGGAGAAATGGTTTACCCATACATCTCCATTTTGGATAGATAATTCTTCGTGTTGTTGTTTGTTTAGTGTTTCCAATTTCCCAGAATTGGTTAGAGTCTATGGATTCTTCAATTACATTGAGCTGATTTCTGACGTGCTGTTCCTTCTTTTTCCGTAGTGTATTTCTGTATTGTTTAGTGATTCACCATAGTGAAGGCGTAGACTCAGGTTTTCCGGTCTCTAGTTTTTGGTGACAGGTTTCTCAATTTATTTCTTAGATTTTTGCATTCTTATCAAACCATTTGTCATTTTGTTCATTTTCTTCGGATTTCTATTTGAGATTTCTAGATTTGATAGGAAGCTGAGAGGTCAAATATACTGTTAAGATTTTCTACTGCCAAGTTTACACCTTCACTATTGCAGTGGAACATTTTACCCAGGAAGTTGTCTAAAAGGGATTGAATTTGCTGTTGCCTAATTGTTTTTTGGTAGGTTTCCAAACTGCATTCCTTCCATCTATAGCATTTCTTTAATGTTACTCAGTTCCTTGGCTTTGATGCCTCATGATTGAGATATTGCTCTGTTCAAGTAGACTTGATTTTGCTGTGGTCTGATAGGGTGTCAGTGGGCTGACTGTGAACGCTCTGAGAAGCTCTGGGTTGAGGTCAGTGATAAAGTAGTCTACAGTGCTACTGCCAAGAGATGAGCTATAGGTGTACCTACCATAGGAGTCCCTCGAAGCCTACCATTGACTATGTACATACCCAGCGTGCGACAGAGCTGCAGGAGTTGTGACCCATTTTGTTGTTATGTTGTTCATAGTTGGCTAGGGGCATATGGGGAGGGAATGCTGTCACCTGCAGCAGTGTTTGTCCCCCTGTGTGCTGAGGTGTCAGTTTCTGTCCAGTTCTGGCATTTAGGTCGCCACAGACTAATACATGTCCCTGGCCTGGAAATGATTGATTTCCCCCTCCAGGATGGAGAAGCTGCTTCATTAAAGTATGGGGATTCTAGTGGGGGGATATAGGTAGCACACAGGAGGACATTTTTCTCTTTAAGATAATTTCCTTTTGAATTTCTAGCCAAATGTAAAATGTTCCTGTTTTGATTAATTTAATGGAGTGAGTTAGGTCTGCTCTATACCAAATAGCATTCCCCCTGAGTCCCTTCCCTGTTTCACACCTGGTAGTTGTGGATGGGGACTACCAGCTCTCTGTAACCTAGAGGGCAACCAGTGGGTCCGTCTCCTCTATACCATGTTTCTTGCAGGATGACAATGTCTGCATTACCGATTTCTTTGGTGAAGTCCGGGTTCCTGCTCTTAAGGCCAAAGGCAGATGACTTCAGGCCTTGGATATTCCAGGATGATATAGTGAAGGCTTTTTTTCCATAAAGTGTCCAATGTTGTTGGTCGTGGTTTGGCCTCAGGCCAGTAAGTGTGAGCAGAGCCTGCTGAGCATCTGGTACATGCCGTTGCTTGGGAGAGTGTAAGAGTGGGGTTGGGCCTGTTTGCCCGCTCACTACTGTCGTGGAACATCGTCTCAGAAATATAACACTCGTAAGAACTTGTGAAATCAATTAGGCTTTTAATACAGAGCATTGCCATCCGGAATGTCCCGCGGAACACACAATTTCCAGAGCCCTAGCTCTTATATTTATACACACATAGTATTATGTCCATCCCTTATGCAAATGAAGTTTCTTTTCTTAAGTCATTCGCCACCATTATCTTTTAGTTCAAGCTTTCTACTTGTTCACGCCCAATAACGCCCATATCTGCTTTCAATTAGTTTATAATGGTGGCGGACCCTCTATCTTAGTGTGTCAGCAGATTCTGTGGCTCTTCCTTTCATTAATGTGTCAATGTACTCTTTGTTCTGCCTTTATTGGAATCAGCAGATTCTATCCTATAAGCCTTCTTTTTAGAAGGAGCTGACTATGGGCCTTTTATCATTAGTGTGTCAGGTCAGCAGACCATGTGTCTCCCTTTCATTAATGTGTCAATCTACTCTTTTTCTGTTCTCCCCTATCCTTAGTGTGTCCAATTGTCTTAGGCGCCTATGTGTCTCCCGTCTTCCTGTGGTCTATTTTTAATGTTCAGCTATCCTATACACTATGTGCGGTCTATACATCTATTTACTCCTACACTACCTGGGCGTATGTGTGACTTCCATGTTGATGCCCTCTTTGCGGGTGGGGTGCATGGGGTGGCAGGAGTGCATAGGTCTGATCTGAGGGGGCCTAAATTGGGTGTGGGCATGGTTGATGTGGGGGGTGTGATTGGTTGGGGTGGGGGTGATGTGTCTGGGGTGCTGTGTTCTGGATGTAAGTCCTCTTGGCGTGGGTCCTCTATGTGTAGGTCCAGGGGGGGGGTCCTGAAGGTCTTGGAGGTGTCTCGCTGGTCTGGGTGGGGTGTCTATTGATCTGTTGCTCCTGTGTGAAGTGTTGGGGCTGCGTTTGAGAGCGATCCTTAGAGTCCGGCAAAGGTGGCACTGCTGCCTGTAGAGGTGGACCTGGTCAAGAGGCTGTTCAAGTCCAGGGTGGAGTGGTGGGCCAGAAAAACATTTGGTTTTGAGCACAGTCACGGGAAATGCTTGCGTTTACCCGCTGTATTGTAGCAGGTGGAAGTCTTTTCGTGTAGCAGGATGGAGATAACCACTTGTGCGTTGGGGAAAGTAGAAGAAGCTTTTTCAATCATCCCTTCAGTGCTGTGGCCACCCTTTCCTGCTGTGCTCTCAGGTCGTTTGTGCCTGTGTGTATTATTATGTGGCTAGGTGAGCCTAGTTTGTCCTCAGACAGAAGGTCTAGGGCGCGCTGGGGTTTGGACACCAGAGTTTAGACACACTGTGTTTGGAAAAAGGTTTTTTTCTTCTATATATTCCCATTTGAGTCCATAAGAGTACAATCTGTGTCTTGTGTTTGTCCTCAGTGGTGTGGGGGGTTGTCAGGAGGGCTATCAGGTGGCTGACAGGGGGTGCTCAGAGGGGTGAGAGCTGCTGGCTTGGGTTTTCTTTTTGTCTGTTCTGCTGTGATGTCGACTCTATGGTCAGGGTCTGGTGTGACTGTTCTGCTGTGGTGTCGAGACTTTTGTCGGGTGCTGAGGTGGACTGTTCTGCTGGCGTCTCTGTGGGATGGCCAGCTCCCTAGTGTTGTTCTCTGTCACATGCCATCCCCTTCAACCTCTCCTCCAGCAGTCTGATCCTCTCCTCCATCCCCCTCTCCCTCTCCTCCAGCAGTCTGATCCTCTCCTCAGTGCTCTGTTCTGCTCCTGCTCCTGCTTCTGCTCTTTCTCCTGTTGAAGTTGTCTCACCACTGTCCAGAGTGCAGATGTGTCTCTCTCCACCTCCAGCACTCCTGGTCTGGTTAGGGGTGTTGTTGTCTGGACTGTTGTCTGGGTCTGTGCTGACTGAGGTAATCACCTGCTGTTCCAGCTCCACCTGCCTTACCTCCAGCTGGGTGAATTTATCCTTCATTTCAATGAGGGAGAAGTGCTCTGTACTGGGAGGTTGACTGTCTGCTGAGGGTTGCTCGTCTATGGGTTATCCTCTCTCTCTCTCTCTCTCTCTCTCTCTCTCTCTCCTCTCTCTCTCCTCTCTCTCTCTCTCTCTCTCTCTCTCTCTCTCTCTCTCTCTCTCTTTATTTGTCTGCCACTCCCACTTTCACTTCTCT